>NC_061513.1:180749223-180805211 GCF_022539505.1 Lolium rigidum | reverse complement strand
ATAGGAGATCTCAGAATCCCCGAGATGGGATTGGCGGCGGCGGCGTCTGCGGAAGGTTTTCCGTATCGTGGTTTTTCGCATCGGGGTTTCGCGACGGAGGCTTTAAGTAGGCGGAAGGGCAGAGTCGGAGGGCTGACGAGGGGCCCACACCATAGGGTGGCGCGGGCCCCCCTCTGGCCGCGCGGCCCTATGGTGGCGGCGCCTCGTCGCCCCACTTCGTATCCCTTTCGGTCTTCTGGAAGGTTCGTGGCAAAATAGGACCCTGGGTCTTGATTTCGTCCAATTCCGAGAATATTTCGTTACTAGGATTTCCGAAACCAAAAACAAGCGAGAAAACAAGCAATCGGCTCTTCGGCATCTTGTTAATAGGTTAGTTCCAGAAAATGCACGAATATGACATAAAGTGTGCATAAAACATGTAGGTATCATCAATAATATGGCATGGAACATAAGAAATTATCGATACGTTGGAGACGTATCACCTTTCACGGAAGAGGAGGCAAAAGTGGCTATTGCACAAATGCCGGTGATAAGGCGCCGGGGCCGGATGGTTTCACCGGCTACTTCTTCAAGCGGTGTTGGGAGATTGTAAAAGTAGACGTGATGGGTGTGGTCCAATTATTTGGAAATCTTCATGTGGAGAACTTTCATTGGCTCAATTCCGCAAATATCGCGTTGTTGCCAAAGGAGGGTGCCGAGGAAATCTCTGACTATCGACCCATTAGCTTAATTCATGCCATCGCAAAGATCTTCTCGATGATGCTTGCAAACCGTTTGGGACCGTTCATGGATGAGCTTGTTTCCAATGCCCAAAGTGCTTTCATCAAGAAACAAAGCATTCACGACAACTTTCTATATGTCAAGAACCTCGCTACGAGATATCCTAAAAATAAGACCCCGGCTCTCCTCTTCAAGCTCGACATTCGTAAGGCGTTCGACTCCGTTCGTTGGGGATACCTAGTTGATCTCCTTGAGAAAAGGGGCTTCCCGACTCGCTTCCGGAATTGGATTGTGGCGCTCCTCACCACCACCTCCTCGCGAGTGCTTCTCAACGGTGTGGCCGGCCACCCCATTCTCCACGGCCGCGGGCTTCGGCAAGGAGACCCCCTTTCGCCACTCCTTTTTGTCTTGGCCATTGACACGCTTGCCCAAATCTTGGAAAGGGCGACTATCCATAATATTCTCCACAAGCTAAGGGGTAGAGGTAATTTTCTTCGCACCTCGCTTTATGCAGATGATGCGGCGATCTTTGTGGCACCGATCAAGGAGGATATTCAAAACCTCGCTTGCATTCTTCATTACTTCGGGAAGGTCACCGGGCTCTCCACGAACTTCTTTAAAAGCTCTGTTGTGCCAATAAGATGCTCCAAGAACTTCCCGCTTCGCTATCTTGGGCTCCCCCTTACGGTTAGGTGCCTTAGGAGGAAAGACATCCAACATCTTGAGGATAAATGCGCCAGAAAGCTCCCCACTTGGAATGGGAAATATATCACTACGGCCGGCCGTGCCGCTCTTGTGAAGTTCGTCATTGCCTCCCAAGCGATCTACTACTTGACCCCGCTCTCTATACCGGCAAGCACCATCGCTTTCATTAACAAAATCGAACGTGCTTTCCTTTGGTCCGCAAAGGAACATACTACGGGTGCGAAGTGCAAAGTGAATTGGGATATGGTTTGTCGACCAAAGAAGTTAGGGGGCCTTGGCATCTTACATATGGATAATTTGCGATGGCCTTCGTCTTTGATGGCCTTGGTTAGAGTGGAAGGACCCTAATAAAATTTGGGTGGGATCCGATAACCCTTGCATGGAGCAAGATATGGAGTTGTTTTATACCGACACTATCATCACAGTTGGAAATGGTATGAATACCCCCTTTTGCCATGCCCCATGGCTTGAGGTGAAAAGACCTATCGACATTGCGCCTTTGATCTTTGCCTCCTCCAAGCGGAAAAATTGGAAGGTGGCGCAAGCTTTGCATGATAATGCAGGGTGCAAAAAGTTGACTTCGAGCAAGATTTCTCTTTCGAGCACCTTTCCCAATTTGTTGACCTTTGGAGCCTCATCGACAATTTCCAACTTAATGAGAACATTGAGGATGACATCTCTTGGAGGCTCACGGAGAATGGGCAATACACAACTAAGTCCGCTTATGAGGTGCAATTCTTAGGGTCTACCTTATCGACCCTTTACAAGTCGGTTTGGAAGGTTTGGGCTCCACCAAAGATCAAGTTCTTCGCTTGGCTTGTTAATCAAAATAGGATATGGACCGCCGACCGGTTGGCTAAGCGAGGGTGGCCTAATTGTGGTCTTTGCCCTCTACGCAAGCGTTGCACGGAGTCCGTCGACCATCTATTCGTGCATTGTCGCTTCACCTCGCGGCTTTGGGACAAGGCTAAAGATTGGTTGGGTCTTCTTGCTCTACACACAAATAATTGGGCGGAGCTCTCTTTCCCGGAATGGTGAAATTTGATGGCCACGGGCCAAAACCGCAAAGGATTGGCCTCACTCTCCATGCTCATCATTTGAGAGATTTGGAATGAAAGAAATGATAGGGTAGAACAAGCAAGCCCCCTTGGAAATTGTCTTTGATTGGGTTAAAAAGGAGGCTCGCATTTGGGTCTTAGCCGGTGCGAAAAAATTGGGCCATTTAATGCCGGGAGAGTAAAGTTGTAATATGAAAGTCCTTTCTTATAATCAATGAAATGGGCAAAGCTTTTGCCCTTGTTTTAAAAAAATATATATATATCAAATGGTTTTAGGTTCATACTTGTATGGGATTGATTGAGTAAAGTTTTTTTTTACTATGATCTGTGTGCAAGAACTGTATGTGAACTAATGTACCGCTATTGTTTTTTTCCCTTTAGTGCCACATCATCAATTTATCTACAGTATGACGAGCGTGCTAAAACAAAGAATCGGGAGTGGCAGTGCTCTGCAAGTA
This sequence comes from Lolium rigidum, assembly GCF_022539505.1. NCBI lineage: Eukaryota > Viridiplantae > Streptophyta > Magnoliopsida > Poales > Poaceae > Lolium > Lolium rigidum. The sequence continues at coordinate 180,802,270 of NC_061513.1, read as the reverse complement.
CCTATCCGGATACCCAAAATCACCTGCAGCGCTCTAAAGGTTTTAGTTACCGGGTGGTGCTGTCATGCCTAATTAAACGGCTGGCCGGTGAGTCGGACCACAGAGCTGGTGCCACAAGTTGCCCAAGCTGTCGAAGCCTGAAAGGAGGCGCGGCCAGCATTATTGGAGTCCGACATTCAACGAGATATCAAATCACAGTAACTACCGAAAGCGACGCTCGGGGCTTGACGGAGACGAAACGGGTGTCCATGTCCTATCCAGTCGTGCCAAACAGCATGTCCGACCCACGGTATTTTTCTCATGATCAATCAACTTGTGACTCGAAGGTGTGTCTCGTCCCGGCAGCGTGGCTAGCTGCAGGTGCAGTGCAGAGTGACGACGGCTTCTTGTTGGCTGGATAGGTGGAAGCTTCCGGTGGTCGACGGAAAACGATCAACCGAGCTGGCGGGGCATGCACGTCAGAAGTCAATTTTGTGGATAACCTGCAAGTAGTTAAAAGATTTGACACCGGTAACGACAACAACATTCTGGTAACTCCAAATAGATTTTTTTTAGGGAAACTCCAAATAGATTAAGGCACTAATTTCCACTAGGATATGTGCCTTATCTAGCTTACTAAGCTCTCTCAATCAGTCTCAATCAGGCGAAAGAACATGATAAAAAATATGATGAAATTTCATCTCAATTGCAGAATACACGCTTTTGATTGGCATTCTAATTACACTTTTCCAAAATATCATTTGTTAAAATAACTCCTCTACTAAGGTATCGATCGGAAGTCTTAATCTTAAATGGAACTTTCAGTTACCAAATGTTTTTTCTAAAAAAAAATGAAACTTAGCTTTCTAAAAAGGCATATCTTTTAAAACCGAGGTAATATTTTAACAACCATGGCTATATACTTTGATCTCATTGTGAAAAAATCATACGGAGGACAATGCCAACGAAACAAATCAGGTTCGTAGACAGATTACTATCCATTAGTGGTTGAGCTAGAGAAGCAACCATGTTAGCCATTTATCACTAGATAAGGAACGTCTCAAGCTAATATTCAAATGTATTGCATTTAAAACAGTAGCAATCATAGCATCTTTGAATTGTACTATGTTACATCGTATCTCCCAACCAGACATCCTCCAAAATCTAGTAGCAGTACCATTGCCGATAATGAATGAACCGCGACTAAAGTACTCTTCCTTAACTCTCATTGGACTTTTCTAGAATGGCGAATCAGAAGGCTTCACTATCAATTGTGAAAATGTCTTCGAGTAAAGGTACTTATTGCAAAGTGAGTCCTGCCATACCCATCATCATTCAAAAGCTTAAACATCCACTTCCTAGTCTCTCAGTCTGTAAATTATACTTCACTCAGTAACTTGAGACTTCCTCTTATGCTCCTAGCAGTGCCAGAAAGAAACGGACCAGTAATAGTCAAATATTTTACGTGTCTCTTTAGATACCTCAAAGAAACATATCATTAACATTGGCAGAATAGCGTGAACAATGTTAATAAGGACAAGACAACCACCATAACACAAAGTTTGCCCTTCCAGTTGCATACAATTTTTCTCCAAACCTAGACTTGCATGGTTATCTACCGATGTACATCTACGTTCCGTTTATAGTCACCTATACACTATGTGGAGAACCACAACTTATTTATGGATGTGTCTACACGATTTGAGAATGCGACGAGGAATAATTTTAGCCTATATGGATGTCAGCATAATCTACGGATCGATCCTCCCTCTCCATAGATAGTCCCTTGCTTTAGACTTGGCTTTATTCCGAATGCCTTTTATTTTTGTACCTCTTGAACTGAAACGGCTATGTGCATCTTGGTTATGTAGAGGCCGGGTGTAATTAAAACTTTTGAGTAATAAAGCGCCTATTATCGGAAAAAATACATTTTTCTCACAAAAAATCCCGACATTCTTCCACTCCTTACGTGTAAGTTTCCAGAAAGGTAACAACAGGGGAAAGCGCCACCCTCCCATCCAAAGAGTTGCAGATAATGTTCTTCGACATCTTTGGCCTCACCAAAACAAAATATTTCACTCTTATGAAAGTTAATTTTAAAATCGAAGAGTTGGTCAAAGGTATAAATAAATTTTTTTACCCGGAACTGTGAGGCAAAAGCCCCACAGCAATTTTTCATTTATTATAAACAATAAAACAAGACTTGGTTCAAAGGAACATAAAAAACATAAAAAACAGAAACACTATATACACAATGGATAAGGTCACTAAGGCAGGGACCTAATCCATTTTAAGAGGCTATCCTTGTGCTTAGCTTTGATTTTGTACTTGTAACATCTCAAATTTTCAAATAAAGAAGAAAATGAATTTTCTTTTTCCAAAAATGAGAACCAACAAAAACTTTTATTAAATCAATGACTATGCATAGTGCTCATACTTAATCCTTGTGTTATTGCCATGATGATTGTTGGTATGCTTATCAAATGTTCCAAAACCTTAAACCTCACTTTTCTTTTCACCATCCAAGATAAAACAAAATAAAAAGAAATTAAATTAAAAAGAAAAGCCCTAGGTAAGCCTATGGCTATTCTTGCAAATAATAAACTATGCCATGTTCTATCTTGTTTAGATGGTTTGAAAAATATCAACAAACCTAACCTATCACTTACCAACTAAATCCAAGGTGAAACAAAAAGAAAATAAAAAATATACATAGAGGTATATGTGGCACATAGCCATAATGACAAATCTTGACCTATGCCCTCATACCTTACCCAAATGGTTTGAAACCTTTACCAAACTCAATATAACACTAAATAAACCCTAAACCATGCCTAAGTGAAGCAAAGAAAAAGAAAAAAAGAAAAAATGCAATCCATCACATACATGTGCTTATGGCCATTTTGCAAAACTTTGACCTAGGCCAATTTATCTTGTTCCATTGGTTGGAGAATGTTACTAAACACTTATAAACACTTTTGGAATCAAATAAACTCAAATCAAATCAAATTTGAATGCAAATTGTGCTCTCATGCACTAATGGTCAAAACTGCCAATTTTAACCTGATGCCTACTTTGAGCCACTGTATTTAGAGATTCTTAAACCAAACAAATCCAACTCTTTGCACCTCATCCAAGACCACATCAAGGTGAACAAATTTGGTAAAGCACACCCCTGCAAAATCTTGCTAAATTCAAAGTTATGCTCAAGCAAAGTTGGAACTTTTAAGCAGATTCAAGATGGTGCCAAATTTGAAATTTCACAAACCAATTCCATTTTGCACCCCACCACCACCATTGTGTGCCAAATATTATATGAAACAACTCCACAAAAATTCAAACCAAAATTCAAAATTTTCCTTCTTGCGGCCATTATGTCGAACACTTGGTGGGCAGGAATCACGCAAGACATAAAACACTATTTCAAACAGTGTCCTGTACAAATTTTGATCCCCATTTGATCCTACACCGTCCTCTTATCCCCTCCAACACTTTGCCCCCACCTTGACACCCTGGACACGACCAACATGGCAATGCCATTGCCATGCCGGCCATGCCTCACATGCAACATGCCCTCTCTCACCCCTCTCACCTCTAGCCTCGCCAACCTTGTCCCCCAGTTTCACCTTGCTCTACTGAACCAGCCTGGACTAGCCTTGGTCAGAGAGGAACGTAGCAGCACCAGAACACGCCGAGCCCACGACGTCCAGGGCATGCCAGGGTTGGCATGGGCGCCGCCCACGGGCGCGCCAGAGCACGCGTCGCCTCGTCGACTCGCACCTCGCCTGGACCCCCGCTTATGCACTGAGCCTCACCACTGTACCAGGAACACGCCAGACAACCACTTGTCCCCGACCAGCGCCCGCCGTCGCCGGAGAAGAAAACGCGACCCGCCACGGACGCGCAGAACACTGCAAGCACCCGACCGCGTTAGGCACCGCCCAGCCGCGCCAAGAGCATCCGGTGAACCGCACGGACACGCTGAACAGAACGCCGCCCTCGCCTAGCTCGCTAGCACCCTGTACGCCCGCGCCATTGTCGACCCTCGCCGCAGCACCCTGCCTCACTCTGTCGATATAAAAGGAGCACGCCCGCGCCCATTTCTTCCACACCACCTCGCTCCCCTCATCTCACTCGACCTCCTCGAGCACCTCCCCTCTTCTATCGTCCACCAGCGCCCGTCAATTTCATCGCTGGAGCTGTGAGTCGCCGCGAAAGCTCGCCGTCGATTGGAGCCGCCCCAGGACACGCCGCCGGTACCAGAAGCTTCGCCGTCGTCGACAACGTCCTCGCGCACACTGCCAACCATCGCCGGAGCTCCGGTGAGCCGCCGACCCCCAACCCTCGCCGCGCCAGTACCCCTCTCTTACCGGAGATGACGACGAGCCTCAGCCGCTCGATCGCGTTCTAATCCGACGGTTATCGTTGAAACATACTGTTTCGGGCGCTATGGCTCACTGATGAGTGGACCCCATCGTCAGATGGCCCGCGTGTGCTAGACGCAATGCTGGCCCGGCCCATTCTATTTTCTCTGCTTAGCCCAGCTAGTTTCCGGCCTAAGCCCAGTTCATTTGAATTCAAATATTTCGAATTAGTTAATTTGCTCACAGATGCCATGTTCAAATTGAAATAAAAATAAATCTACTAGGCCAAATTTAATAAATTTTATATATTTGGAAAGCTTAGAAAATTATCTAAACAACCACACTGGTCTCAGCCCTAGATTCATTGTAGAATTAATGTGATAAAAATAACAATGCAGGGCCTTTTCAAACTTCAAACATTTATTAAAGATCAACCACAAATGCTTTTGAGTTGATTGCAACTCTCAAAAATCACATTTCATATTGCCTATCTGAATATGTAAAAAGATGACCTAGTTGTTTGTATGATCATGGTCTAGAGTAAATAATGGCTCTATGGCTATTTCTAGTCCATTTAAATTATCCAAAATTATTTATTAAATCTTATTAGAGGTTTTCCCTCATTTAAATCTGGTCTCAAGTAACTCAACATGAGGTAGTGACCATGGTCTACCTAATCTCATATTGAATTTTTTGGTGATATTAAATTATAGGTATGGTAGTGGTAAATTGCATGAGGTACTTTACCTCATTTAAATCATTTTCCCAAATGGTGATTATGAATGGTTGACCTTGGTCAACATGGGTTCATACATTATTTATTTGAGAAGATTAAATCTTAACAAGATTCAATGAGAGGAAATTATTTCCTCAAGGAACTAAATAGAAACCCTAATCAATATTGTAATGAGAGGAAATTATTTTTCTTAAAAAGGAAACAAAGTCAACCAACATGTTACTAGTATTGTGATGCTAGAATAGCTTGTGAGAACCAATTGTGTGCTTAGTATAGCTCTTAAACTTTGTTTGGTGATTGTTACCTCGTATCCGTTTTTAGACGCTAGTACCGAAGAGTACCAGGAGGAGGAGGTCTACTTCCAGGAAGAAGAAGACCACTTTGATCAGTACACCAACCAAGGCAAGCTAATATTCTTGCAAAGTGCAAAGCTCTATCAGAGCAAGGCACACTCACCTATTACTTTATGCTTCATGATCCAATCCCAAGTTTTGTTCTTACAAGCTTTTACTTTGATTATTAAAGCTTCCTTTTATAGTTAACTTTGGTCTAAATATAGAGTACTACAAGAGTATCAAACTTAGCCTAGAGCAATCAAAGCTAGTTAGCACCCCTCATGACTAGTTGCTAGTGCTAACAAATAAAAATGACTACTCTAGATGGGAACATGTGAAATGAAATGACTTTGAAAGATTTTGAAGGTGAATATGACCTGAATGACATGATGAATTTGATCAAAACTGATGGTTGGGTTCGGATGCGATACCATTCCAATTATTTAGTACCCCCACAATACCTGATTATGGGTAGGGCTTAATTAGAAGTTTATGTGTCTTAGTATGGGTTCCCTCTAAACAAGCGTAATAGGGGTTATGCCGAGGCTGCCTCCGTTGAAAGTGAAATGATGTGAAATGACGTGAAATGAGGTAAATGTCCGGCCAAGCCTCAGTGCGGTTCCCGTGCCGACGGTTTGTCTTCACTGGGAGGCCAAGCTCATGGGGAGAGGTGCCTATACTAGGGTATGTAAGTGAAAGGTTATGGTTGATGATCCGCGTACTGAGATACGATTATTCAGGGTTACCCCTGACGGATGTAATCAAATGTTGTGGCACAAGAGTACAACCTCTGCAGAGTGTAAACCTATTCGAATAGCCATGTCCACGGTTACGGACGATTGGAAAGGCCATACTGTTCCGCTGTCAGATGTTTTCTTAAAAAAAAAGGAATGATGAATGGACTGGTGAACTTGACTTGAATCACAACTGAGTTGTGGGAATGACACTAATGTTCCCACTTGAGTTAGTTAGACAACTAAAGAGTCTTTTATTACTAAATGCTTATGAAATAAAACTGGCTTTATGCAAATGAACCTAGAGCTTAGCAACCCATTACTGTAGTTGATAGTGCTTACACTAGTATTAGTTTGCGAGTACTTTAAAATACTCATGGCTTTGTCCCTGGCTATTCAAATGGCCAGACTATGAAGGAGCAGCAGTATCAAGATGACGGGCAGCAGGACGTCTACGACAACTAGGAGTATCTTCTGACGTCAAGCGTTGGCCTGTGTCCACTACTACTTTGCTTCCGCTACTTGTAATGTTTGTTGATCATTAGATCAACTATTTGTGTAATATTGGATCATGTGATCTACTTTTGTAAGACGACTATGGCTTGCAATGAATGATGACTTATGATATCAACTGTTATGTCTCGCAACAACAATATTCTTGGGATTGCGATGTATGGCATAGTAGGCATCTGGACTTAAAAATCCGGGTGTTGACAGTACTGCAATAGAGTCCTGTCATGCACAAACTGGCTTTTCCACCTAGCAAGTTTCCTGCTCTTGTCTAAAAACCTTTGCATTTCTGATTAACCAAATATTTCAGCAAGCAGTAATGAGAACCTCCATGAAGAATGGTAGACCAAAATGTTTCTTAGCAAGTCCAAGTATTCTCTGCATATCCACCTCAGTAGCACTCCACTCAATTTGCAGATAGCTCCAAACTCTGGTACTAGTTTCATATTCATCGTCTTTTCAATGCCATGCTCCATAAAAATGATTGTATCATTTGCATATTGTAGGATGACACACCACCATCAACAAGTTGTGGAATAAGGCCTCCTACCTGACCATCCTCCTTTGCCCACGCAATGAGGATGGCCAATGTGTCAACAACCAAATTGACTAAAAATATAGTGGCATATCTAATCATTCACTTTATGCACACACATTCCCACCTTACACACATTGAGAATCCAGTTACACCACTCATGCGCAAAACCCTTCATGCGTAAGGATTGCTATTAGAAATGTTTTTGTCCTTTTCATAAGCCTTTTCAACATCTATCTTAAAAACTACTCCATCCGACTATTTGTATTGAAGAATGGTTTCACGAGGAACAACGGGCCATTCAAGGATGTTTGAGGCATAAAAGTAGACTGGTCGTGCATGACTACAGTGCTTGGCCCTTAAGACATACGTAGTATAGGACAATACTCATGAATACTGCTTATTTTTTTAGGTGGAAGGACGATTATGCAAACTTTTAGCCAGAAGAAGAGCATTGTCCCTTGTTGAAACACCACAAACATGGCTAATAAATCCCCTTTAATCACTTCTCGTGACTTCTGGTAAACTATAGTGGGAAAATCACATGGTCATCCTGACTTCTTAACCCCATTTAATCAGCTCACCTCTCATAAGCTTAGAAACTTCCTCATTAGCATCCCGTCTAGCATCCTGTTGACCGATGTAAGAGGAACTTATTCGGCCTTCAAACCTAGTTTGTAAATTAGTTTTAAAAGCTGTTGTTTTCAAGCATATACAAGCCCCTTGTTTTTTAGCCCAACCCCTAGAAGTGCCTAAGATGATGAATCTTATTTTGCAATTTTTGAATGGCGGTACACCTAATTTTCTCACTAACACATTGAGAGCTACCATCTATACAAAAATTTCCTTACAAAACTAGGAATACTCGATTGAAAAGTTGACCTTATGATCGAACAGGTGTGTTAATCCACTAGAATCGACTAAACAAGTGGCGCATGACACACTACGTTGAAACACATGAACACTTCACAAAGAATTTTTTTCCACTTGACACTTGCTAGAACGAGATCTTCTTTTTTCTACCTAGAACAAGCTCTAGTTTCTCTAAAGTATTTTGGTAAATTATTTGCCCAATTATATTGGCGTCCGGAGAGAACAATGTATCTCAAATTGATTCGTTTGATAAATAGTATTAAGCATAAAAGGTCATCTTGCATCAAAATTATCATTATTATTCTCTTCATGTCGGAGAATAATGTTAGAATCGTCACCAACTACCATTTATATAGATTATGAACTACAAACTCATACAACCTTAGGTAAAAATGTAGTTATTGGGTCGGTTGTGTTTCGCCGTAAACCCCAGCCGTCCCCCACGAAAACATCATATTTAGATTTGATGTCGAACTTAACAGAATAACCACTAGCATCAACTTTCTTAGCTTCTAAAGTAGCTGAGTTTATATTAGAAAAAATACCTCCTGACCTACCAGGAGGTGGCATGAAAAAACTAGTTATAACCATCACTCAGGTGGACTAAAAAAAGAAGCCAACAAGAAATTGAATCTTCCGATTTCCAGTAATGAGAGGAAATCAAATTTCTCCTCATGAATGCCATGAAAACAAATCTATGTTTGCAGTGGTTATCAATACCACCACTATTGCAAAATATTTCTATCATAAAAACTATGGTAGTTCCACAAGTTCGTAAAACGATTTTTTTGCTGGAGCGAACGTAACTTGCTTTTGATTACTCACAATAGCCTTTGATCTGTGGTCATATGTATCCTTCGGATTACCATGACCAACTTGCTCCACAAATGTTAAATAACTTCCCATGGCGCTCAACTTTAGAATTGCATCAAAACGTTTTTTGAAAGTGTGAAACATAAAACGGGTACACATAGGCTTCATCACACAAAAATAGGAATACAAATACACTTTATGCATATCCGATATTATTTCTAAATGCCAGCCAAACCGGTAGGTGGCGAGAGGGAGAGGTCTTGGTGCTACCTCCAACATTTTTCATCTAAATGCAGTGTTGCTAATGCTTTTTTCCATCTTTTTGTTGGTTCGTTGTATGGAGTGCTAGTAAACACCGACAAGTTTGGGGACTTATGTGATATGTCCTTTGTCCTCTAGGGCCTTATATGTGGGATGCAGTGAGGTCTGCTCCTTCCTACTTGAGTAACCTCGTGCCTGATCTTCCCAAACCGCCCATATTCTTCCCATTTGGCTGGTTGGTGGTGATTTAACTTGCCATGTCAGTGGTTCCTCCCTTTTCCTTTTTCTTTGTCCTCTATAACACCCCCGCACATTCTTATCCGCCCCCCTATTTGGCTATTCCTCACATCTTTCTTTTGGCTAGATAATTCAGCTAGTTGAAGCTTCGATTTGGACGTCATGTGGTTGAATCAGGATGGATTTGGGAAGTATTATGTTTTGCACTCTCTTTCTTGCCGCTGTCCTTTTTGTTCGACGAAGAAAACATATTAATATTGCGAAGATACCAATTACACCCAACCTTTGCAACAACGTTGTGCCCTAATGGTAATACGGATGCACATAGCTAAAAAAGAGAAAACAATTACAGACAAGAAAAGTCTCGCTACAATGATCTATTCCTTATAATAGCAAACCAAATGTCACCAAGACAACACCAGAAATCCATCTTCTCCAAAAGCGACGCCTCTAAGAAGGGAACAGTGCGTAAGCGCCTTCATCGCCCTGATTATAGTTCATAGGTTTTCACCCAGGAGAAAATCCGCACGCACTAAACAATGCCTTCAACAAGAACATCGCCAGACACAACAAATTAAGTGTGGACCTTGGGTTTTCAGCCTGCAAGTTTATATCGTGAATTTCTCCTATGTTGTCACCCCACTTGCCGATGTCGCTTGTCCAAGCAAAAACCTCATCGTCACCAGGACTCGAACCACCATTACCTGTCCTCAAATCTCGTCTTCCATGCCATTCTTCACGACTGGGACTAAAGACATGTTCCATGATGGCAACAGAGTGTGAAGCTTCGCATCGCTCCCTCTAAAATCAAATGGTCAGAAAAAACATGGTTGCACGTGACCGAATCCTATCCGATCCGGCAATCTCCAGACATATCGTCCATTCGAGATCGCCGGTGAAGCCTTCCGAAACTCAACACTTCGGTCAGATCAATGAAGACATGCATCAAGCAGATCTTCATCATGGCGTGAGAGGGATCCTAGGACCAAACCCCTTTATTCGAAGAGAGGCTAGCAGTCCCCACATCACCGGCTGTCATTGGCCGCGAGACCCACCGAAACTAGGCCAGAAGATCAAGGACGGTGGATCTGGATGGGACCCAAGATCCACACCATCACCTCTTCCGCAGGATCGCACTGAAGTGCATCGTAGATGAAGTGGATCAGCGCCGCCGCCTCGACCAGAGGACTCTGCCTCGCCGCGCTCGACGGGAGGTGCTGGCGTTGCCCCAGCCGCGTTTGAATGCCTTCGCCGCACGAATCATAAGTTTGGATGGGGGGAGACTGAAGCAAGACCCTAAAAAATCAAATTGTTAGAAAATTATTTGTTGAAAATATCCCGGGGAGCCGTCACTAAACAGTTTCAGTTGTGCCCTAGTCGACCAAAACGAATCTCTCCGTGACTGTGAACCGAAAAGACTAACAATTTTTTTTTTTTTTGAGACTAACAATTATTTGTGCAATTCATCCACCGCATCGACCGACCAGCCCATGAAAACAGCTAGCCTGTGAAGCAGGGAATGGTCCATCCTTGAGCAGGATGATCGTCCAACTCACTCATTAAATCCGAAAGCTCAGTTGTTTAATCGCTAGTCCTGCAAGTAACCTAGAAGCATCAGTGTGGGCTTGGGCATTCACCCTAACCATACAGAATCAGCCAGCGAGCGAAATAGTAAGACGCAGCATCACCTGATCTCTTCCTTTTCTTTGTCCCTCTGTACATGTATATATATGTGACCCTTTTCCTTCACCCACGGTGCTATACCCAACAAGAACACTTGGCCTCGCACTCCAAACCCCAAACCGCCACAAGTAATCCTTTGGTCGAAGCAAAAGCAGCTAGCTGTGTGAGATCATGGGCGCCTTGGATCACCTCGCTGATTTGTGCAGCATGACGGAGACTAGGGAATCCCTCAAGCTCAGGAAGAAGCGGCCACAGCAGGTGAGGTTTGTGGAATTCCAAGGGCACATGATCGAGCTCTCACATATTTTTCCTTTATATCTTGGGAAACAGTTTCAGTTGAAGTATTATCGATCTTGTGCAGAGAGATCTATATTGGGTTTTTTCTGGCCATTTTGTTGAGCTGCTATGTATATAACTGGATTTTTGGTGTGCAGACGGTGAACATCAAGGTGAAGATGGACTGCGAGGGCTGCGAGAGGAGGGTCAAGAACGCCGTCAAATCGATCAGCGGTACTGAGATGATCTTGCAATCGAATTCTCTTGGATAGAATTTTCCTGTAAAAATTGATTGAACGACCATGAACGTACAACCGTCGCCTCTGTGGGCGGTACAGGTGTGACGAGCGTGGCCGTGAACCCGAAGATGAGCAAGGTGACGGTGACGGGGTACGTGGAGCCGCGCAAGGTGCTGGAGAAGGTTAAGAGCACGGGGAAGGCGGCAGAGATGTGGCCGTACGTGCCCTACACCATGGCCACCTACCCCTACGTCGGCGGCGCCTACGACAAGAAGGCACCGGCGGGCTTCATCCGGAGCGCGCCGCAGGCCATGGCCGCCCCCGGGGCGCCAGAGGTCCAGTACATGAACATGTTCAACGACGACGACGTCAACGCCTGCACCATCATGTGATCCGATCATCTCCACACCAGCCTTTTTTTTACTCTACATGATGTCCACAACAGCCTTGATATGCCTACATACAACACACTATCACAGAGCCTGTATGTGTATATATGTGTTCTTGCTGCGGAAAAAGGATACGAAGAAGATGATCTTGTTGTATACCAAGTTACAAAGTGATATACAGAGAAAGACTTTGTTGAATATACTACTCTATGATCCCTCTCAATCTCGAGCCATCTCTTGTTCTATTCTACCTTTTTATTTTCTTTGATAAAAGTGATAGTACAAGGAAATAATTTGTTGAATATACTACGGAGTACAACTATACCACTATACTCTCGATCTCGAGCCTTCTCATATCCTATTCCTACATTTTTCGATAAAGAGCATATATTAATATCGTGTAGATACCAATTACACCCAGCCTCCGTAACAACATCATGCCCTAATGGCATAAATGTAGAAGGATAGAGGGATATGCGGAATATGTTGGATGTATTATTGAGCCTCATGGGCGAGTATATATAGGCGTACGGGGATCATTTTGGAGTGCAAGACAAGACACAAGATTTATCTCTATCCTAGACTACCTAAACTGTACGTATACCAAATATATCTCTAACACTCCCCCACAGTCGTAGCGGTAGTGACGTGAACAACAGTAGCGTCGCGGACGGTCAGACTGGAGATAAACCGAAGTGGACCCCAGAAGGCTGACACTCCCCCGCAGTCGTAGCGGGAGCGTCGTGGACGGAGTTGCGTCGCGGATGCTTGGACCGGAGAGGAGGCTGGTGAGGCGCAAGCGAGGTGGTAGCCCTTTATGCCGATGTCGAGGTAGCCGAGAGCGTGGGTGCTGCAACCTTGGTCGAGGGAGCCGCGCGAAGGGGGTGCCGTGGTCGATGTCGTGGGCGGGTGCCGGTGTCGATGTAGCCGCAAGCGCGTAGTGCGCGAGGAGAGTGACGGAGACGCATCGAGGCAGACGTGGAGGTTGTCGATGCCGAAGTCGATGCAGTCCGAGCCGTCGAGGACGAGGTGCGGCCCTAGTTTTGCCAGAACCAGGCGCACGTCGGGGACGAAGGCATACTTCGGTTTTGCCAGAACCGAGTACACATAGAAGAAGTCGGTGACGCGGTCGAGGCAGTCGTAGAGGCGATGCCAAAGAAGACGTTGTCGAAGCCGATGAAGACGAGACGTCCGGCGCGAGTTTGCCAGACTCGGGAACGTGTCGGGGACGAAGGCACTTCCGGTGTTGCTAGTACCGGGCATGCGAGGGGCAGGGACCATCATGAACTTGTCGCCGTGTCAGAGGGACTAGAAGAGGAGGCCTCCGGAAGCGTCGTGGTCGCAGATCGATGGAGAGATGCCGACGCTGCCCGCGGTTCTCAGAGTAGAGTAGCAGGTGGTGTAGACGGGGACGAGGCGATGGCACGGGCGACGAAGTCGAGACGGTTGGAGACGCAGAAGGCGGCTAACCCAGCGGTGACCAGGGGTGTTCATGCTGGACGCCTAGACGGGCGTTGCGGTGGTCGGCGAGCCCAGCGCGACCTGAAGTGGTTGGCGAGCCCAGCGGCGACCTGGGGTGGGGGCGCGGCGACGGTACACGAAGTAGGCGAGTGATATGTCTCAAACGTATCTATTTATGTTCCATGCTAGTTTTATGACAATACTCACATGTTTTATACACACTTTACATCATTTATACGTATTTTCCGGCACTAACCTATTAACGAGATGCCGAAGCGCCAGTTCCTGTTTTGTGCTGATTTTGGTTTCAGAAATCCTACACCGGAAATATTCTCGGAATTGGACGAAATTAACGCCCAGGGTCTTATTTTTCCACGGAGATTCCAGAAGACCGAAGGAGATACGAAGTGGGGCCACGAGGTGGCGACACCACAAGGCGGCGTGGCCAAGGAGGGGCCCGCGCCGCCCTATGGTGTGGGCCCCTCGAGCGCCCCCGACTCTGCCCTTCCGCCTACTTAAACTCTCCGTCGCGAAAACCCTATTACCGAGAGCCACGATACGGAAAAAGTTCCAGAGACGCCGCCACTGCCAATCCCATCTCGGGGGATTCAGGAGATCGCCTCCGGCACCCTGTCGGAGAGGGGAATCATCACCGGAGGGCTCTACATCACCATGTCCGCCTCCGGATTGATGCGTGAGTAGTTCATCCTTGGACTATGGGTCCATAGCAGTAGCTAGATGGTTGTCTTCTCCTCATTGTGCTATCATGTTAGATCTTGTGAGCTACCTATCATGATCAAGATCATCTATTTGTAATGCTACATGTTGTGTTTGTTGGGATCCGATGAATATTAAATACTATGTCAAGTTGATTATCAATCTATCATATATGTGTTGTTATGTTCTTGCATGCTCTCCGTTGCTAGTAGAGGCTCTGGCCAAGTTGATACTTGTGACTCCAAGAAGGAGTATTTATGCTCGATAGTGGGTTCATGCCTCCATTGAATCTGGGACAGTGACAGAAAGTTCTAAGGTTGTGGATGTGCTTGTTGCCACTAGGGATAAAACATCAATGCTTTGTCTAAGGATATTTGTGTTGATTACATTACGCACCATACTTAATGCAATTGTCTGTTGTTTGCAACTTAATACTTGGAAGGGGTGCGGATGCCAACCCGAAGGTGGACTTTTTAGGCATAGATGCATGCTGGATAGCGGTCTATGTACTTTGTCATAATGCCCTGATTAAATCTCATAGTAATCATCATGATATGTGTATGCATCTCTATTTGTCAATTGCCCAACTGTAATTTGTTCACCCAATATGCTATTTATCTTATGGGAGAGACACCACTAGTGAACTATGGACCCCGGTCCATTCTTTTACATCTGAAATACAATCTATCGCAATCTCTGTTCTCTGTTGTTTTCTACAAGCAAACATCATTCTCCACACCATACGTTTAATCCTTTGTTTACAGCAAGCCGGTGAGATTGACAACCTCACTGTTAAGTTGGGGCAAAGTATTTTGGTTGTGTTGTGCAGGTTCCACGTTGGCGCCGGAATCCCTGGTGTTGCGCCGCACTACACTCCTCCACCAACAACCTTCACGTGGCCTTCATCTCCTACTGGTTCGATAACCTTGGTTTCTTACTGAGGGAAAACTTGCTGCTGTACGCATCACACCTTCCTCTTGGGGTTCCCAACGGACGTGTGCTTCACGCGTTATCAAGCTCTTTTTCTGGCGCCGTTGCCGGGGAGATCAAGACACGCTGCAAGGGGAGTCTCTCACATCCAATCTCTTTACTTTGTTATTGTCTTGCTTCACTTTATTTTTTTTCTATTTTGTTTGCTTTCTCTATATCAAAAACACAAAAAATTAGTTACTTGCATTACTTTATTTACTGTCTTGTTTGCGTTCTCTATATTAAAAACACCAAAAAAATTAGTTACTTGCACTTACTCTACTTTATTTAGTTTGCTTTATTTACTATTGCTAAAAATGAGTAATCCTGAAGTTGAAGTTCGTTCGTTTAAGCAACAAGGGGGAGAATGTTTTAAAGATGCTTGGTATAGAATTAGTGATGCTCATCATAGGTGCACTAAGAAACACTCCACTATTATCCTACTTAGGAACTTTTATGTTAGTATCTCTAGCTGGAATAGGTATGTTCTTGATACTCTTGCGAGAGGTAATTTCCTAGGCACTCCTGCTTTAGAAGCTAGTTGCATCATTGAGAGTCTAGTTGGAATACCACCTGTTAACGAAGCTAAAATTGAAATCTCTCTTGAAGATGTCATGAAAAAGTTGGAAGCCATAGAGAAAAATCTTCCAAGTATTGAGACTAAAATGGGAATATTACTTGATAACACTGATAAACTTGATAAATCCCTAGGAGGAATTAATGAAAGAATTGCTATTTTAGAAACTTGTGCTATCCATGATAATCAAACCCATAGGATTGGTGAAATTGAAGAAGCTATGGGAACCTTAGGTTCAACTTTTTCTTCTCTTAAATTTAAGGAGAAAGCTTATGTGGGTAAGGAGCAAAAATTCATGTATGTCTCTAAGGTGCCTAAGCCAAAGAATTATTATAAGCCTAAAATTGATAAAACCCTTAGTACCACTATGGAATATTTAGATAATGGAGCATCTAAGGTACCCTCTGTGATAGGTTGTGTTTGTAAGGAAAATTATGATGTTGATGCTTCATCTCTTGATAATACTTGATTCACACTTTCTGCGCCTAGCTGAAAGGCGTTAAAGAAAAGCACTTCTTGGGAGATAACCCATGTATGTTTTTTTTACTGTTTTGTTGGAAGTTGTTACTACTGTAGCAATCTCTCCTTATCTTTACTTTATTGCATTGTTGTGCCAAGTAAAGTCTCTAATAGTACAGTTGATACTATATTTGGATTGCTACGGAGAAACAGATTTCTACCTGTCACGAATTTGAGTAGACCTCTCTGTAGGAAACTCGTAAAATTCTGCCAATTTACATGCGTGATCCTCAGATATGTACGCAACTTTCATTAGTTTTGAGCTTGTTCAGCTGAGCAAGTTAAGTGCCTCTAAAAAATTCATCTTTACGGACTATTTTGTTTTGACAGATTCTGCCTTTTATTTCGCATTGCCTCTTTTGCTATGTTAAATGGATTTCTTTGTTCCATTAACTTTCAGTAGCTTTGGGTAATGTCCAGAAGTGTTAAGAATGATTATGTCACCTCTGAATATGTGAATTTTTGATTATGCACTAACCCTCTAATGAGTTTGTTTCGAGTTTGGTGTGGAGGAAGTTTTCAAGGATCAAGAGAGGAGGATGATACAATATGATCAAGAAGAGCGAAAAGTCTAAGCTTGGGGATGCCCCCGTGGTTCATCCCTGCATATTTCAAGAAGACCCAAGCATCTAAGCTTGGGGATGCCCAAGGCATCCCCTTCTTCATCGACAACTTATCAGGTCACCTCTAGTGAAACTATATTTTTATTCCGTCACATCTTATGTGCTTTACTTGGAGCGTCTGTATGTTTTTGTTTTTGTTTTTGTTTGAATAAACTCGGATCCTAGCATTCTTTGTGTGGGAGAGAGACACGCTCCGCTGTTTCATATGAACACTGGTGTTCTTAGCTTTACTTTTAATGTTCATGGCGAAGGTTCAAACTGCTTCGTTCATTGTTATTTGGTTGGAAACAGAAAATGCTTCATGTGGTTATTGGAATATTGTCTTGAATAATTTGATACTTGGAAATTGTTGTGCTCAAATAGATCATGTTTAAGCTCTTGCATCATGTACTTTGCACCTATTAATGAAGAACTACCATAGAGCTCGTTGATATTTGGTTTGCATGATTGGTCTCTCTAAAGTCTAGATATTTTCTGGTGAAGTGTTTGAACAACAAGGAAGACAGTGTAGAGTCTTATAATGCTTGCAATATGTTCTTATGTAAGTTTTGTTGTATCGGTTCATACTTGTGTTTGCTTCAAACAACCTTGCTAGCCAAAGCCTTGTACTGAGAGGGAATACTTCTCGTGCATCCAAATCCTTGAGCCAAAACCTATGCCATTTGTGTCCACCATACCTACCTACTATGTGGTATTTCTCTGCCATTCCAAAGTAAATTACTTGAGTGCTACCTTTAAAATTTCATTCCTTGTCTTTGCAATACATAGCTCATGGGAAAATAGCCTTAAAAACTATTGTGGTATTGAATATGTTGCTACGTATCTTATTTCTTATAAGTTGCTTGTTGAGCGGTAACCATGTTTCTGGGGACGCCATCAACTATTACACCTTTGTTGAATATAATGTGAGTTGCTATGCATGTTCGTCTTGTCTGAAGTAAGGGCGATTTATCATGATCAAATGGTTTGAGTATGCATATTGTTAGAGAAGAACATTGGCCGCTAACTAAAGCCATGAATCATGGTGGAAGTTTCGAGTTTGGACATTAATCCTCAATCTCTTATGAGAATATTATCTGTTGTTGAATGCTTATGCATTAAAGAGGAGTCCATTATCTGTTTTCTATGTTGTCCCGGTATGGATGTCCTTAGTTGAGATCTATCAAAAACGAGAAATCAAATGCGATCTATCTCCTTGGACCTTTGTACATGCGGCATAGAGGTACCCCTTTGTGACACTTGGTTGAAACATATGTTATGCAATGATAATCCATGTAAATCCAAGCTAATTAGGACAAGGTGCGAGCACTATTGGTATTCTATGCATGAGGCTTGCAACTTATAGGATGTCTTATGCATAACACATATGAATTATTACTATCGTTGACAAAATTGTTTCTATGTTTTCAAAATAAAAGCTCTAGCACAAAAATAGTAATCCATGCTTCCCTCTGCGAAGGGCCATTCTTTTACTTTATGTTGAGTCGGTTTACCTACTTCTTTCTATCTTAGAAGCAAACACTTGTGTCAACTGTGTGCATTGATTCCTACATACTTGCTTATTTGCATTCATCATATTACTTTGTGTTGACAATTATCCATGAGATATACATGTTGAAGTTGAAAGCAACTCTGTTGAAACTTATATCTTCCTTTGTGTTGCTTCAAAACTTTCTACTAAGAATTTATTGCTTTATGAGTTAACTCCTATGCAAGTCTTATTGATGCTTGTCTTGAAAGTACTATTCATGAAAAGTCTTTGCTATATGATTCAGTTGTTTAATCATTGTCTTTACCATTTCTTCGAATCACTTCATTCATCTCATATGCTTTACAATAGTATTGATCAAGATTATGATAGCAGCATGTCACTTCAGAAATTATCCTTGTTATTGTTTACCTACTCGAGGGCAAGTAGGAACTAAGCTTGGGGATGCTTGATACGTCTCAAACGTATCTATAATTTCTTATGTTCCATGCTAGTTTTATGACAATACTCACATGTTTTATACACACTTTACATCATTTATACGCATTTTCCGGCACTAACCTATTAACGAGATGCCGAAGCGCCAGTTCCTATTTTGTGCTGTTTTTGGTTTCAGAAATCCTACACAGGAAATATTCTCGGAATTGGATGAAATTAACGCCCAGGGTCTTATTTTTCCACGGAGATTCCAGAAGACCGAAGGAGATACGAAGTGGGGCCACGAGGTGGCGACACCACAAGGCGGCGCGCCCAAGGAGGGGCCCGCGCCGCCCTATGGTGTGGGCCCCTCGAGCGCCCCCCGACTCTGCCCTTCCGCCTACTTAAACTCTCCGTCGCGAAAACCCTATTACCGAGAGCCACGATACGGAAAAAGTTCCAGAGACGCCGCCGCCGCCAATCCCATCTCGGGGATTCAGGAGATCGCCTCCGGCACCCTGCCGGAGAGGGGAATCATCACCGGAGGGCTCTACATCACCATGCCCACCTCCGGATTGATGCGTGAGTAGTTCATCCTTGGACTATGGGTCCATAGCAGTAGCTAGATGGTTGTCTTCTCCTCATTGTGCTATCATGTTAGATCTTGTGAGCTGCCTATCATGATCAAGATCAATATTGAATACTATGTCAAGTTGATTATCAATCTATCATATATGTGTTGTTTATGTTCTTGCATGCGCTCCGTTGCTAGTAGAGGCTCTGGCCAAGTTGATACTTGTGACTCCAAGAGGGAGTATTTATGCTCGATAGTGGGTTCATGCCTCCATTGAATGCTGGGACGAGTGACGGAAAGTTCTAAGGTTGTGGATGTGCTGTTGCCACTAGGGATAAAACATCAATGCTTTGTCTAAGGATATTTGTGTTGATTACATCACGCACCATACTTAATGCAATTGTCTGTTGTTTGCAACTTAATACTGGAAGGGGTGCGGATCCTAACCCGAAGGTGGACTTTTTAGGCATAGATGCATGTCTGGATAGCGGTCTATGTACTTTGTCGTAATGCCCTGATTAAATCTCATAGTAATCATCATGATATGTATATGCATCTTTATTTGTCAATTGCCCAACTGTAATTTGTTCACCCAACATGCTATTTATCTTATGGGAGAGACACCACTAGTGAACTGTGGACCCCGGTCCATTCTTTTACATCTGAAATACAATCTACTGCAATCTCTGTTCTCTGTTGTTTTCTACAAGCAAACATAATTCTCCACACCATACGTTTAATCCTTTGTTTACGGCAAGCCGGTGAGATTGACAACCTCACTTGTTAAGTTGGGGCAAAGTATTTTGGTTGTGTTGTGCAGGTTCCACGTTGGCGCCGGAATCCCTGGTGTTGCGCCGCACTACACTCCTCCACCAACAACCTTCACGTGGCCTTCATCTCCTACTGGTTCGATAACCTTGGTTTCTTACTGAGGGAAAACTTGCTGCTGTACGCATCACACCTTCCTCTTGGGGTTCCCAACGGACGTGTGCTTCATGCGTTATCAGCAAGGAAGACCCAGCGGCGTGACGAAGACCATGCGCGGACGGGTGCGACCCGCGCCGAAGAGGCGACGCTGTGGTGGCCTCGGACATCGACGCGCGGGGGACGGCGAAGGTGACCGCGTGCAACAACGACACGGTTCGAGGGGGCGGTGTAGCTGTAGCCGCAGCAGAGGGTGCGGCAGGGGTCGAGGACGAGGTCGTGGAGGAGGGGCAGCCGGCGCGGCAGCCGGAGCAGCCGGCCTAGCGACCGGGTCAGCCGGCGCGGCAGCTGGTGCAGCCGGTCGAGCGACCGGGGCAGCCGGTGCAGCCGGCCAAGCGACCGGGGCGGCCGGCGCGCCAGCCGGTGCAGCCGGACGAGCGATCGAGGAAGCCGGCTGAATGGATCGTAGCGAACAAGAGGGGGGGTGAATGGTTGCTATGTCAAGTTTTAGTCTTTTTCAATTTTAGTGCAACGGAAGATAAAGGTGATTGCTTTAGTGGTGTTGGTGATCCTACAATGATCCTAGAACAAGTGCAACAAGCAAAGGAACAATCACAAGATAGTAAGAGTAAGGAGCGGGACAACTGGAGGGCGCAGAGACGAGGCGAGGTTTGTTTCCCGCAGTTTCTCCCACAAAAGGGAGTACGTCTGCGTTGAGGAGGTGCTAGCCTCACACAAGAGACTAGACGGCCACACCACGAAGGAAGGCCTCACCTTCTTCCTCGAGAGAGCTCCACAAAGGTGCCCCCCTTCTCCACTAAGGCACCGGTCGAGGCGGTGATTCCTTCACAAGGTTGGGGCGAGCTCCACACCACAAGGAGGCTCCCAACAATCCATGGAGCTAGTACAACACCAAGCTAGCCTCCATGGATGCACTTTCTCCAAAGTCCCACAATAGGAACCCTAACACCAAGATCCACTAAGGAGTAGCAAGTATTGGTGAAATCTCTCTTGGTAGAACTATAGATCGAGGTCTCCTCCACCACTCCTCAAAATTTGAGCAAGATTGGTTGGATGGTTGGGGAGATCCTCAAGGATTAAGCTCAGCAACAATGGAGGAGAGAGAGGGAAGAGATAAAAACAAATTGGGGAAGAAGGAGCCCTTAAATAGGCTCCTCCAAATCCAACCGTTATGTCCAGTTTTTGCCTAAGCGGTACTACCGCTTTTGGAAAGCGGTACTACCGCTCTGAGCTCGAATTCCTCAGATCTGGTCCACGTGGACGCAGAGCGGTACTACCGCTAGAGGTACCGCTTGAGGTACCGCAATGGGGTCCAAACCTTACTGGATCCAAAGCGGTACCGGAGCGGTACTGCCGTAACTAGTTACGGTACCTGGGCGGTACCATGGGCGGTACTACCGCTCGTGAGCGGTACTACCGCTCCAAGTACCGCAGAGGTATCGTAACTCGTACTGAGGGACAAATCAGCGCAGAACTCAGAGCGGTACCGTGAGGCGGTACCTATAGGGGTAGCGGTACTACCGCTACAGGTACCGGTAGTACCGGCCTGGCTAAAACTGGTTTTCTTCCCTTTTTCTCTCCAGCCATGTCACCTCGCGGAACACACACAAAACCGAGAAAACCTACGGCTACCTATAACTACGCTTCAGTCCTCCGATCTTGACGTGTCCAGCGAGGTCACCGTGCACTTGCAAATCTAGCAATGATACTCAAGGCACACGGTGAGATAACTCAAGTGTTGTCATCAAACACACAAAACACGGGGTTTAGACTTTGCTCTTTCAATCTCCCCTTTTTGTGTTTGATGACAACACAAGACTTTTCAAAAGCATATGATATTATGATGAGATTCTTAGATTTGCAAAAGCTCGACGGAGCTCCCCTAAATGTGTGCATACTTTGAATATGTATTTGAATACAAATACACACGTCTTAGAGGCATAACTCCCCCTAGATTTTACAAACCAAGCACATATGTAACAAGGATACAAGATCATGTTCAAATAACATATGCGCAATATCGAGGTAACATAAGATCATGTAAGGAGATTTGGGTGAAGTTATCATACCATAGCCTTGAGAATACCCAACTCACCATAAGATACCTCCATAGAGTTGTTGATGTAGCCATAAGACAAGATAAGCAACTAGGATACCAAGGCTACAAGCAACAAAGGCCCCCACCCACATAGGAACTTCTCCCCCTTTGGCATCGGAACACCAAAAAGGAGAGTAGAGAAACTAGGAGAATGGAGAACCAAGAACATACAACCATGCTTGCAAAAACATAAAGAGAAAGAAAACAAGCGTGATTGAGATGCTCCAAAAACATAAAGAAAAAGAAAGAAAAGAAGAAGAAGGACAAAAAGAAGGTCACAAAGAAACACAAAGAACCGAAAGACTCCTCAAGGAGGATGTTGGTGGCCGAAGCCACCGTGTAAGAGTGTAATTGTGTGAGGTTGCGTAGATGTATCTAGGACTCACGGACTACAACTCAACATGAAGCTCATAAGTCACTCAATTGACAAATAGCATATGTTTTGGATTTCTTTATGCATTATGGGGGGAGGGATAGCTCAATATATTTAAACCGCACTCCCCCTATGTTCATGCGTGCCTTTCATCTAGATATATAGTTTGAGAGTGGTATGTGTGCACGAAGGTCAAGCAAAGTTCGACGGATCAATGATATTTAGCTCATGCCTCAACTCAATGAAACGCTTCTCATCCAAGGGCTTTGTGAAGATGTCCGCCAATTGCTCCTTGGTGCCAATGAAGGATAGAACAATGTCTCCACGTGCAATGTGATCTCGAATGAAGTGGTTCCTTATCTCAATATGCTTCGTCTTCCCATGAAGAACCGGGTTGTAGGCGATCTTGATGGCGCTCTCATTGTCGCACAATAGAGGGACCTTGCTATACTCGAGTCCGTAGTCCCGCAAGGTTTGCCTCATCCATAAGATTTGCGCACAACTACTCGCCGCGGCAACATATTCGGCTTCCGCGGTGGAGACGGAGACACAATTTTGCTTCTTCGAGGACCAACACACCAAAGATCTTCCAAGAAAGTGACACGCTCCGGATGTAGACTTCCTATCAACCTTGTCTCCCGCCCAATCGGAGTCGGTGAAGCCCACCAAAGCAAAGGCCGTGTCCCTTGGGTACCATAGTCCGAAGTGTGGGGTATCAACCAAATATCGAAAGATCCTCTTGACCGCCACAACGTGGCTTTCCTTCGGGCTTGCTTGAAACCGTGCACACATACCAACGCTCAACATTATATCCGGGCGAGAGGCACAAAGGTAAAGAAGCGAACCTATCATCGAACGGTAGAGCTTGGGATCCACCACCTTGCCGGTCTCGTCAAGTGAGAGTTGACACTTGAGATGCATTGGAGTTCCAATTCCCTTGGCGCCATTCATGTCGAAGCGGTTGAGCATGTCTTGGAGATATTTCGCTTGATTGATGAAGGTGCCGTGTTCCATTTGCTTGATCTCAAACCCGAGGAAGTACTTGAGTTCACCCATCATTGACATCTCAAACCTATTTGTCATTAACATAGCAAACTCATCATTGAATTTTGTGTTAGTCGAGCCAAATATGATGTCATCTACATAGAGTTGGCATATGAAAAGCTCCCCATTGACTTTCTTAGTAAAAAGAGTGGGATCAATTTTCCCCACTTCGAAACCACGGTCTTCAAGCAACTCCTTTAGGTGCTCATACCAAGCTCTAGGAGCTTGTTTGAGTCCATATAGGGCCTTTTTGAGCTTGAAGACATGGTCCGGGAAATGGGGATCCTCGAAACCCGGGGGTTGCTTCACATACACCTCCTCATGTAGAGGACCATTAAGAAAAGCACTCTTAACATCCATTTGTTGCAACTTGAAGCCATGATGAGAGGCAAAGGCCAAAAGGATACGGATGGACTCGAGCCTTGCAACGGGTGCAAAGGTTTCACCAAAGTCCACGCCTTCGACTTGAGAATAGCCTTGTGCCACCAATCTTGCTTTGTTGCGGATGACCATGCCACGTTCATCTTGCTTGTTCTTGAAGATCCATTTTGTGCCGATAACATTGCGGCAATGATCGGGTCGCTTCATGAGAGTCCACACATCATTCCTCTTGAAGTTGTTGAGTTCCTCTTGCATCGCATTCAACCAATCCGGATCTTTAAGAGCTTCATCAACTTTGAGTGGTTCCGCCATAGAGACAAAGGCGTGGTGCTCACAAAAGCTTGCTAGTTGTCTTCGGGTAGTTACTTTGCCCTTTAGATCACCGATGATGTTACTCAAAGAATGGGACTTGAGGCGCAAGTGTCTTGCAATAGGATCTTCACGGCGAGTGACGGCTAAAGGAGTAGATTCATGTGGGTCCTCTTGGCTTTCATCACGGTTTAGGTCCTCGCCTTGACCTTCATTGTTGTTGAAGTGGGCATCATCATCATGAGATCCGGATGACTCGGGGTACTAGGAATGGTATTGTCCATATAGATCATCCCCGAACCATTCGGAGAAGAACTTGAAGCTTGGCCTTGGTCACTTGATGTCGGTTGTTGTTGTAGATGAGCTTGTGGTGAGTGTTGTTCTTGAGCTTGTGGTAGATGTTGTTCTTGAGCTTGTGGTAGATGTTGTTCTTGAGCTTGTTGAAGTGAGCTCGTACTTGATTGTTGTTGTAGATGTTGAGGTTGAACTTGAGGTTGTGGTAGAGGTTGGCTTGCATTTGTAAGATCAATGGAAGAAGCTTGGCCTTGTGGTGTAGATGGCTCCACTTGGGTGGAACTTGGTCCTTCCCCGGTACTCATAGAAGGTAGCTCTTGGGGTCGGCGAATGCCAACACCCATCCTTCCTATGGCCTCCGGGGGAATTGCATCTCCTTTCTCACAAGAAGCACTTCGCTCCTCCAAAGATCTATCATCTTCATCGAATGTCACGTCACAAGATTCTACAACCCGCCCATTTGACTTGTTTAAGACTCTATAGGCGTGAGAATCCGTAGCATAGCCAACGAAAATTCCTTCTTGAGCTCTTGAATCAAACTTAGATAGACGGGTGTCTTTGACAAGCACATAGCATTTGCATCCGAAGACCTTGAAGTATGACACATTGGGCTTGTTTCCGGTGAGAATCTCATATGGTGTCTTCTCTAGGCCTTTGCGGAAGTAGAGACGATTAGTAGCATGGCATGCGGTAGAGATAGCTTCCGCCCAAAAATTGTAGTTGGACTTGTATTCCATCATCATGGTTCGAGCGGCTTTGATCAAGGTTCGATTCTTCCTTTCGGCGACCCCATTTTGTTGGGGAGTATATGGCGTGGAGTATTGGTGTTGGATTCCTTCTTCGCCGAGGAAGTCATCCAAAGTATAGTTCTTGAACTTCGTTCCATTGTCGCTCCTTATTGGAAGGATCTTGTTGTCGTACTTGCGTTGAACTTGATTGGCAAACTCCATCATGGTCCGTTGAGTCTCACTCTTGTACTTGAAGAAGAAAACCCAACAATAGCGTGAATAGTCATTGACAATGACGAGGCAATACTTCTTTCCTCCAAGACTTTCATGAGATGGTGGACCGAAGAGATCAACATGTAAGAGCTCCAAGCATCTTGTGGTAGAGATGATAGTCTTGGCCTTGTGAGGAGCTCCATGCATTTTTCCTTGTACACAAGCCCTACAAACACGGTCCTTGCAAAAAGAGACATCTTCTTTTAGTCCGAGAATGTGGCCACCCTTGTGGAGACTTTGCAAAGTCCTCATGTTGACATGGGCTAGTCGGCGATGCCATAACCAACCCTTGTCACATTTGGCGAATAGGCAAAGAGCGGAGGATGTTGTCTTTCCGGAGAAGTTGATACGTCTCAAATGTATCTATAATTTCTTATGTTCCATGCTAGTTTTATGACAATACCTACATGTTTTGTTCACACTTTATATCGTTTTGATGCATTTTTCGGAACTAACCTATTGACGAGATGCCGAAGTGCCAGTTCCTGTTTTCTGCTGTTTTTGGTTTCAGAAATCCTAGTAAGGAAATATTCTCGGAATTGGACGAAATCAACGCCCAGCATCTTAGAATTCCACGAAGCTTCCAGAACACCCGAGAGCCACCAGAGGAAAGCCCTGGGGGGCCACACATGTGGCCGGCGCGGCCAGGGCTGGGCCCGCGCCGCCCTATTGTGTGGAGGCTCCGTACCCCCTCCGACTCCGCCTCTTCGCCTATTTAAAGGTCCCTGACCTAAATCTTCGATACGGAAAAGCCACGGTACGAGAAACCTTCCAGAGCCGCCGCCATCGCGAAGCCAAGATCTGGGGGACAGGAGTCTCTGTTCCGGCACGCCGCCGGGACAGGGAAGTGCCCCCGGAAGGCTTCTCCATCGACACCACTGCCATCTTCATCAACGCTGCTTTCTCCCATGAGGAGGGAGTAGTTCTCCATCGAGGCTAAGGGCTGTACCGGTAGCTATGTGGTTAATCTCTCTCCTATGTACTTCAATACAATGATCTCATGAGCTGCCTTACACGATTGAGATTCATATGAGTTTTGTATCACTATTAGTCTATGTGCTACTCTTGTGATGTTATTAAAGTAGTCTATTTCTCCTTCACGGTGTAATGGTGAGTTGGTGACAGTGTGTGCATCGTGTAGTACTTGGCGTAGGTTATGATCATAATCTCTTGTAGGTTATGGAGTTAATTATTACTATGATAGTATTGATGTGATTTATTCCTCCTTCATAGTGTAAAGGTAACAGTGTGTATGCTATGTTAGTACTCGGTTTAAATTGCAAAGATCTATTATGCTCTAAAGGTTACTTAAAATATGAATGCCGAATGTTGTGGAGCTTGTTAACTCCGGCATTGAGGTGCTCTTGTAGCCCTACACAACGAATGGTGTTCATTATCAAACAAGAGTATATGTAGCACAAAGGAAGAGAACTTATTTATTATGTGATCAATGTTGAGAGTGTCCACTAGTGAAATTATGATCCCTAGGCCTTGTTTCCAAATACGCAATCATCGCTTGTTTACTTGTTCTTACCGCATCTTTACTTCCTGCAATATTACTACCATCAACTGCACGCCAGCAAGCACTTTTTTGGCGCCGTTACTACTGCTCATATTCATTCATACCACTTGTATTTCACTATCTCTTTGCCGAACTAGTGCACCTATACATCTGACAAGTGTATTAGTGTTGCCTGCCAAAACCCACCGGCGAGCAGCGACGGGCAACACGGAGAGTCGGGAGGCTCCCAGGACTGCTGGTGGGCCCTGTTCCCTCGGGCGACGGCCCGCAATGCTCTGGCACACGTCCTGGAGGTGCAAGGGCGTGCCACCTGACCTATACCTGGTCAGGAAGGTGATGGATTGCTTCGTCTAGTTTCCTGCATGGCAAACACGTAAACATTAAATACGAGCCCCGATCGGCTCTTAGGTTATCCTGTGGATCGGCTCAAAGAGCCGATTGCCCCATGATTCACGTTGGATTTACGATGACATGGGGATCCTGCTTTATCAATACAAAGCTAAACCAATCTACGACAGTTTAGGGTTTTCACCGCATAACCGGAACACCCTACGCGTAGTTGAGCCTAGCAGATACGAAAGATGATAGAAAACTAGTCCTAAACGAGGCCTAAAAACCAACATGAAGTCGATTCCCGGAACAATCCCTTCTAGGATCAGAAAACCACACCTTACGCACTACCGGATCGTTCAACCCGTTTGCAAGGCCTAACCATGCAGATATCAAACTAATCCTTGGAGAACAAGGAACAACTATAACGAGATCGGATCTACTAAATAAAGATTAAGCAAGATGCTGCCCTTACACCCAAGATAGGTGTAAGGGCAGCTAGACATTGAGGGGCAGCGTAGCTAAACAAGCATAACATCAAAGCATCGACGTCAGCCCCAAAACATCTACGATAAGGGTGTTGCTCGCCATCAAAAAGGCTTCGACGACGAGCAACACCGATAGCGAATAAGCGATATCTTGCCTAGATCGCAAGATGCGATCTAGGCGGCATGTTGCTTACCCGGAAGAAACCCTTGAAACAAGGGGGTGGCGATGCGCCTGGATTGGTTTGTTGTGAACGTGATCGTCCTCCTTTCTCAATAACCCTAGGTACATATTTATAGTCCGTGGACTTTCTAATTCAGGAATAAACCTAACCGTGTACGAGCTAAACTCTATCTCTTAATTTGTAATCTACCATAATTTACAGATACACGGGCAATCTAGCCCAAACTCTCGTACAAGGCCGATTCATAGACACTTTATACGTATGTCCTCTAAGCCCATCTTCAATCGCTGCCCACCTCTTGATCCGGTCAAAATCTGGTGATAACACCTGCCCCCCTGGTTTTGGCAATGATAATTTCAAAACCACTCTGTTTTCTCTTCGTAGGGTCATGTCGTGGCAGAGCAGAACCGTCGCAGTATCCTTTCATCATGATGCCTTGCCTTCTCAACTTCCCTGCACGATTTGACAGTTTTGGCACCACGTCCTCGGAAATTGCCGCAGCATTAAATCTCCACTATATCCCCTTTATTTAACCGCGTCGAGCAGTTCGCTCGTTCATCCCCTTGCTCCGTACTAGCCATCGAAAAGCCCTCCTCTGTTCCATGGACTCCTCCTCCTCCCCCTCTGCCTCCTCGGGTTTTTCTTCCCTATCCTCTTCCTCTCGCGAGCCGACGCTGGAGTGGGGTTCGCTAGCGGCACACGATGTCCTCGCCCCCACGACGTGGGACAAGGAGGATCATGATTCCTCCGTCTGGTCAGAGGATGACAAGTCCTTGACCGACGGAGAAGATGACTTCCAGTTCCTCATTGATGGGGAGCTGGAGGCGGAGAGCGAGGATGACCGCTTCTCGTGGGATGGCTTCACCTCCTCCGACGAAGGGAAGGAAGGGGAGGATGACACCTCCTCCGACGAGTATCCGCCGGCGAAGCGCTTCCGCGCCGGGTCGGATGACGACGACGACGACGACGAGGAGGAGGAGGAGGAAGCCCCTGCCGAGGGCTACGGCATCAGCGACGAGGAGCTCGCTGGCAGCAGCGCCGACGGCAGCTCCGACGGCGACGACGAGGGCAGCGACGGCCCTTAGATTAGGGACTACTAGCATAGGACTAGTAGTAGTAATCGGCTCTTCCTTTTGTTCTTCCTTTCCCGAGCAATCGGCTCTTCTCTGTAAAAGCCCTCTTTATTAATGAAGAAAATATTTCTATGTCGATTTTGCTTTCATATCAATTTTGCCGATTGTCAGAGCGAGTCAACGCGCAAAGAGCTGATGGCAGCGCATCGGCCTTTATCATAAAACGCGAGTAAGGCCAAATCAGTTGTCTATTCAAACGGTAACCTGCAGCCCTTTTCTGAAAGAATAAACTCAGATTCCCAAATCGCCGCTCGAACAGATCCAACCTACGGCCACGCGAATCTCAGATCTCAATCGCGCAGATTCAACTCCGCAGGCGAATCCAATGGCGGAATCATCCAACGCCAACGCTACGGCCTCTGGCCTGAAGGTAATCCTCGACCGCTCCTCGCTATCCGAGCATAGTGTTAGAATTAACAGCAAACATCTGAATTAATGTCTCATTCCGTCATTAATTTTTTAGGTATCAGACATTCTGCTACCGCATCCTTCTCTTCCAAATTCTCTCTGTCTTGGCCCTCGTTCCACCGAGAGTCCTGCCCATTTGATTTCATGCGAGGCCAATAGAATTCCCTTTGTGAACCAGAATTTAGATCTAACTTCTTGGGCCGACTGCTTACGAGCCTGGCCTAATCCTCCTGAAGATTGGGTTTCATGGTACAATAGAATATCCAAAACTCACCAAGCCACCTAGGAAACCGCAGGAATAGCCGATGCTTTAGCTTTATCACTGTCTCCCCTTGAGAAACATGAAAACCTTCTGAAAACCATCGGCTACTTTTGGTCTGATGTTTTGAATTGCTTCACGTGTTGCCATGGCCCCATGACACCAACCCTACTAGACGTGACCATGATCACTGGTCTAGACATTGCATCCCCGAGCCCCTCTGCTTTTATGTTGCCAAAGGTCCCTTTCACACTCTCTTCCAAAACAGAGTGCACAAACTAGGGTGCTTATCTTCGACGCCACATGAAAAACAAAGGCCCTGTAACAGAGAAAGAACACACGGCCTTCCTGAATTTCTGGTTGGAACACTTCATATTCTGTGGCCCTTCACTTGCTCCAACCAAGAATTACCTTTCCTTGGCCTATGAACTTGCCAGAGGCACCCAGCTTGGCATTGGCAAACTGTTCCTTGGAGAGGTCTACCGATATCTCCAACTAATGTCTGTCAAACTGTTCTCCCAAAAGACAGTCAAAACGGGAGTTCCCTGGTGGTTTATTCAGCTATGGGCTCAGCTGTATTTCCAGAACCATGTCCCAAACTTTCCACGCTTGGCCACTTGCACCTTTCCAGATACTAACGGGAAGCCAATCCGGTGCACTAGCTACGGCCAAGCTCTATATAGTATTCCAGGTAGTAAACTGACCCTCAAGGAAGCATTGGAGTGGTTCAGAATTTTCTACCAAGGCCTGGACAATCCTCTCTTCTTTCCTTACACAGAGTCTGAAAATTTTGAAAATCCAGTCTCCTTCAGGCTAGACAGCTTTGCCGATGACGCTAGCACCCGGCAATTGTACTCCATCATGATCCGTCCCTGCTTCCTTCCAGTTGGCATGAGTACCTCAAATAGGATCATCAAACCTGGTTATGAATCTTATCAACCGGTCGTAGCAGCCCGGCAATTTGGTCTTGGGCAGGTATCTCCCCATTTCTTCCTTCGCCACTTGACAGAGAGCAGAGCTGAGTTGCCCGACGTCCTCACCGGTGAGAGGTGTTACTCCTTCTTCGATGCTCTAGCCATCCCAGTTCCTCACAACCTCTCTTTTACCTCATCAACCGATGGTTTTGAGACCTGGTGGTCAATGTGGAAGACTCATGCCTTCAGGAGAGCTCTGGGACCCTTGCTGAAACAACTTGATGCTGAATATGATATCCCTGCAGAACAGGTACCACTACTCACGAATTATCTTGAAGTGGCTTACAATGATTTCTTTCTTTTATAACCTTGCTCTGTCTCCTTGCAGCAACAAGACGGTCCAGAACCTGTACATGATGATGGCTCCCCCTTCAGATTCCTCCCACCAGCTCCAGTGGTCCTCTTCTGCAAAAACTCACCACCTTTGAAAAAGGTTGTGGTGCATAGCCAGCCGATGACGCCTAAATCGACTTCCAAGAGCAGAGTATCTTCTGGGCCAGCTGCCCCCCGAGCCTCAGTCAAGGCGAGAACAACAGTGAGGAAAGTAGCTGCCAGGAAGACCTTGAAGCGCCAAAGCCCTACTCCAGCTCAAGAAAGTTTGCACGTAAGCTGATCCATGCCTTGGCTGATTTCATCTATCCTTCTAGGCCTTTGCAACATGTTTGTATTTCTCTTACAGGCCTCTACTGACGAAAACTCTAGTGAGGATACCCAGTCCAGTCGTAAGGACTCGAGCTCGAGTAATTCTGGGAAAACCACCACGCAGAGCCAGCCAGACTTGCCACCGTCGGCTTCCAAGAAAAGGTCAGCTCCTGAACCTGCTGCTTCCCAGGCTCCCACCAAAGCAGGGCAGGGCAGTCTACGCACAAAGAGTCGATGCATCAAGAGAGCTCGTAAGGAACCGCAAGCTTCTTCATTAAACCAGGAGATTTCGAATGTAATTACTCTCCAAACTCTCCCTGGCTCATATTTCATGCTAACCCATTGCTGTTCCCATCGGCTAACCACTTCCTTTGCAGACTGATGACACCTCTAGTGGGGAAGTCGAGGAGGTACTGATGCCATCCGCCACCCTGGACCTAGCAACTTCTAAAAGTGTAGCTGACAAGGTTGCCGACTTGGCCAAGCCCACAGCAGAAACACAAGAGCCGATCACCTCTTCATCGGCTGTTCCTCTGGTCTTAGGAGAGGTACACTCCCTTCCCTTAGCTCTACCCTTCTCTTTCGCTGTATACTGACGCTGTTCTTGTTGTTTTTCAGGGTTATGACCTCTCAAGCCTGCTGACGTTCGACCCTGAATCCATCGAACCAGCTACTTCTAAAGCAAGTGAAGAGTCAAGACCCAGCGCTACACATGGTCAACTCCAGCATCTCAAGGCTCTGCTCTCCTCCTCAATTGAGACACTGGTTGAAGACCCCGAGGAAGTGAAGAGCATTCTCGAAGACATCCAGCCTCATCTCCCGGTGACGTTGCAGGTGAAACTCTGGCCAGTTGTGACTCGTACGCCTACGGGTCAAGGGTGAAGTTGGCTCGTCGAGAGAATCGACCTACGCCACGCCCGGCTTCCGTTGAAAGCCGATATTGCAGACAAATGTCGGCGGCTCAATGAGAAAAAGGAGCTTTGGACGCCAAAGCGACACCTCTGTCGGCCTGCTGCTGAACTTGAGACCTTGCGAAAGGAGTTGGAGGACCTTGAAGAGAGGGTCCGGGCAACCAAACAGCTCATCCAAGATAAGGAAGCTCTTATTGCCCACTCCCACGAGGAAGCAGAAGGCCTCAAAGCTGAACTGAAGACTGATCTGGCCGAAATACGCGCCCTGAACAAGCAGCTGGTGACAGGCAAGGACGAAGATGATGAGGCCGAGATCGCCGAGGTGGATCGTGTTCGTGCTGACGCCCTCCATGCCCTTGAGGCATTCCTTCAGTAGAGCCTCTCTATGTAACCTGATAACTGCTCAATTGAGCTTGTACCTCTAGAGTCGATGGCTGTGCATCGGCTTTTTAGTTCTAAAGTCGATGTCAGTGCATCGGCTGTACTTGTATCTTGTTGGTTTGTATATTTTTTTTACTGGCCGATTTCGTGCATCGGCCCCATATTTCATTGTCCGTTATTCCATATTAGGTGCCCCCCGAGCCGAATCTTTCAAGTAATTGAAGATATCGGCTCTCCAGTTATCGGATTCCAGGAACTGTACTTGAACATCGGCTGGGTTTTGCTGACGAATGTTGGTCGTGGCTTATCCCCCGGACCAATGTCAATCTCTTCGAGCTCATCAGCTGATGTAAACCCATACCCTAGCTTCCCGTCGCCTGCTAGATCGATGCTGAACACAGGTAAAACGTATGGCGAGGATAATTTTGGACGATTGCTGGAATCGGCCTCCTTTTTGATTGCATTGCTCAATGAATGTTTACAACTTATCTGTACTCCACTACGGGAGGGAGTCTCCCTGCTACGACTACGTGACATGCTTGAGGTGAGATCATTGCCTTTTATTTTTTGGGGCCGATCGCAGGGATCGGCCTTGCCACGTACGTCGATTGATTCTGCTCTTGCTACTCGGTCAGGCCGGTGGATAAGACCAGCCTCACCCCGTTTTTTGTAACCTCGATGCGTCACAGCCGTCCAAACTGACTCCAGAGAGCGGCTTTTGGTCTTCCGAGTCCCAAATATTCATGCTGGCTATGGAGACCTCGATCGAATCATCCGCATGCACGACCTCCACCTCATGTCCATCCCACTGTATCAGGCATTGGTGCATCGTAGATGGAATGCAGCAGTTGGCGTGAATCCAATCTCTCCCTAGCAGGACAGCGTAGGTGCTTTTGCTCTCGACGATGAAGAATGATGTAGGGATGGTTTTCCGGCCTACGGTTAAATCCACGTTCAAAACGCCTTGCGTCTCTGATGCTTGGCCGTTGAAGTCGCTTAGGTTGACGTTGGTTTTGATCAGATCTGGGTTAGAGCGTCCTAAACGCCGTAGCATGGAGTATGGCATTATGTTGACTATCGCTCCCGTGTCAACCAACATCTTGCCGACAGGCTGCCCATTGATGTAACCTTTTAGGTACAAGGCCTTCAAATGTTTGTAGCCTTTCTCTCGAGGCTTTTCAAAGATAACTGGCCGTGGACCGCAGTCAAATTGTGCTATCGGCATTTCTTCAGTTCCTGGAGCTCGAAACTCCGACGGAAGTATGAACACCATATTTGTGCCAGCCGATGTACCCACATCGGCTTTTACTTGCTTGGAGCACCATTCTTTCTTCTGTGGACGACTCTCCTCGTCCAAAGTTTGCTGGATTTTCACGGCCAGATCAGGCCGAGCTTTCCTCAACGTGTGCAGGTATTGCGCCTCGGCTTGCTCCAAGCTACGCAGCCGCTGAACCCTACGCTTCTGGGAGTGGCTGAGTCCATCAGGACACCACCTTGGCCGGTGGTATCTATCCTCTTCTTCATCTTCTGACTCCTCAAAGTCTTCATCTTGAG
Organism: Lolium rigidum; assembly: GCF_022539505.1. NCBI lineage: Eukaryota > Viridiplantae > Streptophyta > Magnoliopsida > Poales > Poaceae > Lolium > Lolium rigidum. The sequence goes on along the minus strand of NC_061513.1, from coordinate 180,767,731 downwards.
ATGACTCAGCTCGTTTGTTTTGTGGTGGGAGAGGCCCTAGACGCTTGAAAACTGAAACTCCTCCTGCGTCCTTCTTCTGTTGTCTACACTCCGGGCAGCTGTCGATTGTGGGCAATCGGCTCATTCCTGAATCCCAGCAGTGCTTAAAGAAGGGACAGTCCCAGTGTCTATCCATGTCCTCCTGCTCTCTTGATCTCCCCTTAGCGCGGCGCTCATATCCTTCGTCGTCTCTATTATACCGACGATACCTTCCATTGTCCACGTCAGACCGACGATATCTTTCATCTTCCCTGTCGTACCGCCGACGATGGTCATATTGACGCTCATACTTGTTAAGGAGATGTGCAGAAAATGGTCGTTGATATCGCACGCTTCTCACTTGTTCCTCGGTGAGGTACCGTCTGTCATCATATCGGGGCCGGTCGCGTGGGCCGGCCTCCTCCTTTTCCTTGCCACTTGAGTGACTGCTTTCTTCTTTATCCTTGCCACGGTGGTATACAGGCCCTACCATGTTAACATCAAATGAGAAACGTGGCTGATGCCTCGTGGAGTGATTGATTCCCACCATGTTGATGCCAGGAAACGGGTGCGTGTCCACTTTCATGGCAAACTTGGCCGAGGATCAGACGGCCTTGTTCTATCGCCGTTTGGATTTGTCGGCGCAGCTCTTTGCAGTCATTGGTGACGTGGGTGTACGAGTGATGCCACTTGCAGTACGGTCTCCCGTTCATCTCTTGCGCCGTAGGGATTTTATGGCCTTCGGGTAGCTTCAGCTGTTTTTCCTTAAGTAATAAATCGAATATATGCTCAGCCTTGCTTACATCGAGTCAAACCCCTTTGGAGGCCCTTGTGGCTTCACCCATTTGCAGGACACGGGGACTGCCCCCCGAGCCCATTCAGCCACAGATACCTCCAGCTCTCCTGGAGAATCCTCAACTTCTTCTGTCTCGATCAGGCCTATCGGACGCTTGAACTTGTCTTGGTACAGCTCTGGGTGGCGCTGCTCATACGATGTTAACTTCTGGACCATGTGCGCCAGTGAACTGTACTCCACGTGGAAAGCCAGATCCTTGATCGGCGCTGCGAGGCCCAACACTGCCAGCTCGACTGCTTCCTTCTCATTTAGACGAGCCGAATAACATCGGTTCTTAACAGTCCTGAAACGCTGGATGTACTCCGACACTGTTTCTCCGCGTCTTTGCCGTACCTGCGCTAGATCGGCAATGCCAGCCTCGGTAGCTTCTGAGTGATATTGGACATGAAACTGCTCCTCCAGTTGCTTCCACGTCCGGACTAAGTTTGGTGGCAGCGAGGTGTACCACCCAAAAGCCGATCCCGTGAGAGATTGCGCGAAAAACCTCACACGTAACGGATCTGAAGCTGAAATCATGCCCAACTGTGCCAAGTATCGGCTCATGTGCTCGATCGAGCTAGATCCTTCTGATCCATTGAACTTCGAGAACTCAGGGAGCCGATACTTGGGTGGTAGTGGGATTAGATCGTACTCGTCGGGGTACGGCTTGGAATAGCCGATTGTTCTCCTCTTTGGTAGGATGCCAAACTGGTCTCTCAGGATCGTGCTGATTTGCTCCACGGTATGAGCTGCAGGGACCAAGCTTTCATGACTCGTCCGGTGGCATACTTAGCTAGCCACGCCTGTTTATCGGTGTCTGCTCCAGAAATCCCTGCTAGTGCAATCTGGTTCGTGCGGGCCAAGCTATTGCAGTCGGGCACGTATGTGCACACGTATCCATGCGGGATCTCTTTAGGTGGCTCATAGAGGAATTGGCAATCGCCAGGGTCGCCTCCAACCTTGTAGACGACGTACGCCGGTGAACCTTGTTGTTCTGGAGTTGTAAGCGCGAACGGCAGCGGCGGTCTGGTCTGGAACGGTATCTCTCCTTGGTGCGTCCCCAGGGCAGGTCCTGAGTCCTGATGGAGAGTACTGATGCTTCATGATCTCCTGAACCACGCGAACCGCAATGCGCTCGAAGGAGTTCAACAGGCTCTCAGAATGACGGTGTATCGAATGAGCCACCATGTAATTGACTTCCGGCGCGAGCTGCGGTGCGTTCCTGCGAAGGGGTAGACGGATCTACTTCGTCGAGAACACCTTCGGGTGAGAACCCTTTCCACCTGACGCCACGTGAACGTGTCTTCACAAAAGAGCCGATGAGATCGGATTCGAAGACGGCTTTAATCTCATCATATTTCTTCTTGTGCTCCTCAGGCAGATCTGCGTACGTGACTGGTTCGCCCGCCACCTCATCTGCAGATTTGGACATGGTTGCTGCAGATGTCGACGTAGTTGCAGCAGATGTCGACGTAGTTGTTGTTGTTGTGTGTCCCACCGGGCGTGCCAGAATGTGTTGCCTGCCAAAACCCACAGGCGAGCAGCGACGGGCAACACGGAGAGCCGGGAGGCTCCCAGGACTGCTGGTGGGCCCTGGTCCCTCGGGCGATGGCCCGCAATGCTCTGGCACACGTCCTGGAGGTGCAAGGGCGTGCCACCTGACCTATACCTGGTCAGGAAGGTGATGGATTGCTTCGTCTAGTTTCCTGCATGGCAAACACGTAAACATTAAATACGAGCCCCGATCGGCTCTTAGGTTATCCTGTGGATCGGCTCAAAGAGCCGATTGCCCCATGATTCACGTTGGATTTACGATGACATGGGGATCCTTCTTTATCAATACAAAGCTAAACCAATCTACGATAGTTTAGGGTTTTCACCGCATAACCGGAACATCCTACGCGTAGTTGAGCCTAGCAGATACGAAAGATGATAGAAAACTAGTCCTAAACGAGGCCTAAAAACCAACATGAAGTCGATTCCCGGAACAATCCCTTCTAGGATCAGCAAACCACACCTTACGCACTACCGGATCGTTCAACCCGTTTGCAAGGCCTAACCATGCAGATATCAAACTAATCCTTGGAGAACAAGGAACAACTATAACAGATCGGATCTACTAAATAAAGATTAAGCAAGATGTTGCCCTTACACCCAAGATAGGTGTAAGGGCAGCTAGACATTGAGGGGCAGCGTAGCTAAACAAGCATAACATCAAAGCATCGACGTCAGCCCCAAAACATCTACGATAAGGGTGTTGCTCGCCATCAAAAAGGCTTCAGCACGAGCAACACCGGTAACGAATAAACTGATACTGCCTAGATCGCAAGATGCGATCTAGGCGGCATGTTGCTTACCCGGAAGAAACCCTCGAAACAAGGGGGTGGCGATGCGCCTGGATTGGTTTGTTGTGAACGTGATCGTCCTCCTTTCTCAATAACCCTAGGTACATATTTATAGTCCTTGGACTTTCTAATTCAGGAATAAACCTAACCGTGTACGAGCTAAACTCTATCTCTTAATTCGTAATCTACCATAATTTACAGATACACGGGCAATCTAGCCCAAACTCTCGTACAAGGCCGATTCATAGACACTTTATACGTATGTCCTCTAAGCCCATCTTCAATCGCGGCCCACCTCTTGTTCCGGTCAAAATCTGGTGATAACAATTAGGTGTGTTGGGGACACAAGAGACTTCTTGTATCGTGATTGCAGGGTTGCTTGAGAGGGATATCTTTGACCTCTTCCTCCCTGAGTTCGATAAACGTTGGGTGATCCACTTAAGGGAAACTTGCTATTCTACAAACCTCTGCTCTTGGAGGCCCAACACTGTCTACAAGAATAGAAGCACCCGTAGACATCAAGCACTTTTCTGGCGCCGTTGTCGGGGAGGAAAGGTAAAAGGCACTCATACTCCGGTCCCAGGTAACTAAGTACTTTTCTGTTGCCGTTGTGTGTGTGCTCGAAGCTATTTCCTTTAGATCCTGCAATTGCATCTTTTTGTTTCTTGTTAAACACTAGTAAGGCATAATGGAAAACATCTGTGAGCTTTTTAAAATATTTCCTGAGTCAAGACATGAATGGTTTAATGCGAAAATTAAAAAACCTATGGAACCTTGTTTGCATGCTAGTAGTAATATTAGTATGAACGCTTTGAACACCATTGTTGATAATGATATAGAAAATTCTAAGCTTGGGGAGGTCGGTTTTGATGAAAATGATCTCTTTAGCCCTCCGGGTATTGAGGAGAAAGTTTATGTTGATTATGATATGCCTCCCATATATGATGATTATAATGATAGTGGTCTTCTGGTTCCGCCTACTATGGAGGATAAAGTTTATTATGATGATACTATACCTCCTATATTTGATGATGAGAATAATAATGATAGCTACTTTGTTGAATCTGCTCCCACTACAACTAATAAAATTGATTATGCTTATGTGGAGAGTAATAATTTTATGCATGAGACTCACGATAAGAATGCTTTATGTGATAGTTATATTGTTGAGTTTGTTCATGATGCTACTGAAAATTATTATGAGAGAGGAAAATATGGTTGTAGAAATTTTCATGTTACTAAAACACCTCTCTATATGCTGAAATTTTTGAAGTTACCTTGGTTTTATCTTCCTATGCTTGTTACTTTGCTCTTCATGAACTTGTTTATTTACAAGATTCCTATGCATAGGAAGCATGTTAGACTTAAATGTGTTTTGAATTTGCTTTTTGATGCTCTCTTTTGCTTCAACTCTTATTTCTTGCGAGTGCATCATTAAAATTACTGAGCCCATCTTAATGGCTATAAAGAAAGCACTTCTTGGGAGATAACCCATGTTTTTATTTTACTACACCAACTTTTGTTTTATATTTGAGTCTTGGAAGTTGTTTACTACTGTAGCAACCTCTCCTTATCTTTATTTTATTGCATTTTTGTGCCAAGTAAAGTCTTTCATAGTAAAGTCAATACTAGATTTGGATTACTGCGCAGAAACAGATTTCTTGCTGTCACGAATTTGGGAAGGGTTCTCTGTAGGTAACTCAGAAAAATCTGCCAATTTACGTGCGCGATCCCCAGATATGTACGCAACTTTCATTCAATTTGAGCATTTTCATCTGAGCAAGTCCAGTGCCTCTAAAAAAATCGTCTTTACGGATCGTTCGTTTTGACAGATTCTGCCTTTTATTTCGCATTGCCTCTTTTGCTTGTGTTGGATGGATTTCTTTGTTCCATTGACTTCCAGTAGCTTTGTGCAATGTCCAGAAGTGGTAAGAATGATTGTGTCACCTCTGAACATGTGAAATTTTGATTATGCACTAACCCTCTAATGAGTTGTTTCGAGTTTGGTGTGGAGGAAGTTTTCAAGAGTCAAGAGAGGAGGATGATATATGATTAAGAAGAGTGAAAAGTCTAAGCTTGGGGATGCCCCCGTGGTTCATCCCTGCATATTTCAAGAAGACTCAAGCGTCTAAGCTTGGGGATGCCCAAGGCATCCCCTTCTTCATCAACTTATCAGGTTTCTTCTATTGAAACTATATTTTTATTCGGTCACATCTTATGTACTTTACTTGGAGCGTCTGTTTGTTTTTATTTTCGTTTTGTTATTTTCATTCTCTGAATAAATTCATGCTTGTGTGGGAGAGAGACACGCTCCGCTGTTGCGTATGAACACATGTGTTCATAGCTTACTCTTAATGTTCATGGCGAAGGTTGAAACCGCTTCGTTAATTGCTATTTGGTTGGAAACAGAAAATGCTTCATGTGGTAATTGGTATAATGTCTTGAATAATTTGATACTTGGCAATTGTTGTGCTCATATAGATCATGTTTAAGCTCTTGCATCATGTACTTTGCACCTATTATTGAAGAACTACATAGAGCTTGTTAAAATTTAGTTTGCATGATTGGTCTCTAGAGTCTAGATATTTTCTGGTTAAGGTGTTTGAACAACAAGGAAGACGATGTAAAGTCTTATAATGCTTACAATATGTTCATATGTGAGTCTTGCTGCACCGTTTTATACTTGAGTTTGCTTCAAACAACCTTGCAAGCCTAGCCTTGTATTGAGAGGAATTCTTCTCGTGCATCCAAATCCTTGAGCCAAAAACCATGCCATTTGTGTCCACCATACCTACCTACCACATGGTATTTCTACTGCCATTCCAAGCAAATACTTCATGTGCTACCTTTAAACAATTCAAAAGCTATTATCTCTTATTTGTGTCAATGTTTTATAGCTCATGAGGAAGTATGTGGTGTTTATCTTTCGATCTTGTCATTTACTTCGACAGGACTTTCACCAATGGACTAGTGGCATATCCGCTTATCCAATAATTTTGCAAAAAGAGCTGGCAATGGGGTGCCCAGCCCCAATTAATTAACTTGCATTAATAATTCTCTTCACATGCTTTGCCCTGATCTATCGAGTAAGCAACTTAATTTTGCAAATAGACACTCCTTCATGGTATGTGAATGTTGGAAGGCACTCGAGGATTCGGTTAGCCATGGCTTGTGTAAGCAAAAGGTTGGGAGGAGTGTCATCTATAAATAATGAAACTAAAATACATGTGTAAACAAAAGAGAAGAGGGATGATCTACCTTCTTGGTAGAGATAACGTCCTTCATGGGAGCCGCTCTTGAAAGTCTGGTTGATAAGGTAGTTAGAGTGCCCATTACCATTCGTTGACAACAACAAACACCTCTCAAAACTTTACTTTTATGCTCTCTATATGATTTCAAAACTTAAAAAGCTCTAGCACATGATTTAATCCTTGCTTCCCTCTGCGAAGGGCCATTCTTTTACTTTATGTTGAGTCAGTTTACCCACTTCTTTCTATCTTAGAAGCAAACACTTGTGTCAACTGTGTGCATTGATTCTTACATGTTTACCTATTGCACTTGTTATATTACTTTGTGTTGACAATTATCCATGAGATATACATGTTGAAGTTGAAAGCAACTGCTGAAACTTATATCTTCCTTTGTGTTGTTTCAAAGCTTTCTACTAAGAATTTATTGCTTATGAGTTAACTCTTATGCAAGACTTATTGATGCTTGTCTTGAAAGTACTATTCATGAAAAGTCTTTGCTATATGATTCAGTTGTTTAATCATCATCTTTACCATTGCTTTGAATCACTTCATTCATTTCATATGCTTTACAATAGTATTGATCAAGATTATGTTGGTAGCATGTCACTTAAGAAATTATCATTGTTATCGTTTACCTACTCGAGGGCGAGTAGGAACTAAGCTTGGGGATGCTTGATACGTCTCAAACGTATCTATAATTTCGTATGTTCCATGCTAGTTTTATGACAATACCTACATGTTTTGTTCACACTTTATATCGTTTTGATGCGTTTTCCGGAACTAACCTATTGACGAGATGCCGAAGTGCCGGTTCTTGTTTTTCTGCTGTTTTTGGTTTCAGAAATCCTAGTAAGGAAATATTCTCGGAATTGGACGAAATCAACGCCCAGCATCTTAGAATTCCACGAAGCTTCCAGAACACCCGAGAGCCACCAGAGGAGAGCCCTGGGGGGGCCCACACATGTGGCCGGTGCGGCCAGGGCTCGGCCCACGCCACCCTATTGTGTGGCGGCTCCGTACCCCCTCCGACTCCGCCTCTTCGCCTATTTAAAGGTCCCTGACCTAAATCTTCGATACGGAAAAGCCACGGTACGAGAAACCTTCCAGAGCCGCCGCCATCGCGAAGCCAAGATGCGGGGGACGGGAGTCTCGTTCCGGCACGCCGCCGGGACGGGGAAGTGCCCCGGGAGGCTTCTCCATCGACACCACCGTCATCTTCATCAACGGCTGTTGTCTCCCATGAGGAGGGAGTAGTTCTCCATCGAGGCTAAGGGCTGTACCGGTAGCTATGTGGTTAATCTCTCTCCTATGTACTTCAATACAATGATCTCATGAGCTGCCTTACATGATTGAGATTCATATGAGTTTTGTATCACTATTAGTCTATGTGCTACTCATGTGATGTTATTAAAGTAGTCTATTCCTCCTTCACGGTGTAATGGTGACAGTGTGTGCATTGTGTAGTACTTGGCGTAGGTTATGATCATAATCTCTTGTAGGTTATGGAGTTAATTATTACTATGATAGTATTGATGTGATTTATTCCTCCTTCATAGTGTAAAGGTGACAGTGTGTATGCTATGTTAGTACTCGGTTTAAATTGCAAAGATCTATTATTCTCTAAAGGTTACTTAAAATATGAATGCCGAATGTTGTGGAGCTTGTTAACTCCGGCATTGAGGTGCTCTTGTAGCCCTACACAACGAATGGTGTTCATTATCAAACAAGAGTATATGTAGCACAAAGGAAGAGAACTTATTTATTATGTGATCAATGTTGAGAGTGTCCACTAGTGAAAGTATGATCCCTAGGCCTTGTTTCCAAATACTGCAATCATCGCTTGTTTCTTGTTTTACTGCATCTTTACTTCCTGCAATATTACTACCATCAACTGCACGCCTGACAAGCACTTTTTGGCGCCGTTACTACTGCTCATATTCATTCATACCACTTGTATTTCACTATCTCTTCGCCGAACTAGTGCACCTATACATCGACAAGTGTATTAGGTGTGTTGGGGACACAAGAGACTTCTTGTATCGTGATTGCGGGGTTGCTTGAGAGGGATATCTTTGACCTCTTCCTCCCTGAGTTCGATAAACCTTGGGTGATCCACTTAAGGGAAACTTGTTGCTGTTCTACAAACCTCTGCTCTTGGAGGCCCAACACTGTCTACAAGAATAGAAGCACCCGTAGACATCAGAAGTCAACAACATATAATCCGTTCTCTACATATCCAACAAAAGCTACATGGAGTGTCTTGCTCCACAAGAGGACCACCATATGTTCATCAAAGAAAGTACATAGACCCATGCGAGCAATTTGATGAACGGAGAGTAAGTTGTAACCAAGGGTCTCGACAAGGAGGACATTCACAAGTGAGATGTGGGGTGTGATACGTCTCCGACGTATCGATAATTTCTTATGTTCCATGCCACATTATTGATGATATCTACATGTTTTATGCATACTTTATGTCATTATTATGCGTTTTCCGGAACTAACCTATTGACGAGATGCCGAAGGGCCAGTTCCTGTTTTCTGCTGTTTTTGGTTTCAGAAATCCTAGTAAGGAAATATTCTCGGAATCGGACGAAATCAACACCGAAGATCTTAGAATCCCACGGGAGCTTCCGGAACACCGAGAGAGCCGAAGTGGGGCCACGAGGGGCCACATGGTGGCGGCGCGGCCCGGGAGGGCGCGCCGCCCTAGTGTCTGGTGGCCCCGGGACCCCTACGACCTTGCCCTTCCGCCTACTTAAAGCCTCCGTCGCGAAAACCACGACACGTTGGACGAAACCGAGAGAAAACCTTCCCGGAGCCGCCGCCATCGCGAAGCCAAGATGCGGGGGACAGGAGTCTCTGTTCCGGCACGCCGCCGGGACGGGGAAGTGCCCCGGAAGGCTCCTCCATCGACACCACCGCCATCTTCATCAACGCTGCTTGTCTCCCATGAGGAGGGAGTAGTTCTCCATCGAGGCTCGGGGCTGCATGCCGGTAGCTATGTGGTTAATCTCTCTCCTATGTACTTCAATACAATAATCTCATGAGCTGCCTTACATGATTGAGATTCATATGATGATGCTTGTAATCTAGATGTCATTGTGCTAGTCAAGTGGATTTTACTTATGTGATCTCCGGAGACTCCTTGTCCCACGTGTGTAAAGGTGACGAGTGTGTGCACAGTGTGGGTCTCTTAGGCTATATTTCACGAGAATACTTATTCAACTGTTATGAATGGCATAGTGAAGTGCTTATTTATATCTCTTTATGATTGCAATGTGTTTTGTATCACAATATATCTGTGTGCTACTCTAGTGATGTTATTAAAGTAGTTTATTCCTCCTGCACGGTGTAATGGTGACGGTGTGTGCATCGTGTAGTACTTGGCGTAGGCTATGATTGTGATCTCTTGTAGATTATGAAGTTAACTATTGCTATGATGGTATTGATGTGATCTTTGCCTCCTTTCGTAGTGTGAAGGTGATAGTGTGCATGCTATGTTAGTACTTGGTTTGGTTATGTTGATCTGTCATGCACTCTAAGGTTATTTAAATATGAACATTGAATATTGTGGAGCTTGTTAACTCCGGCATTGAGGGTTCGTGTAATCCTACACGGTTAGTGGTGTTCATCATCCAACAAGAGAGTGTAGAGTCTAGCATCTATCTATTTATTATGTTATGTGATCAATGTTGAGAGTGTCCACTAGTGAAAGTATGATCCCTAGGCCTTGTTCCTAAATATCGCTATCAGTTGCTTGTTTCTTGTTTTTCTGCATCTGTACTTCCTGCAATATTACCACCATCAACCACACGCCAGCAAGCACTTTTACGGCGCCGTTACTACTTGCTTATATTTATTCATACCACACTGTATTTCACTATCTCTTCGCCGAACTAGTGCACCTATTAGGTGTGTTGGGGACACAAGAGACTTCTTGTTTTGTGGTTGCAGGGTTGCATGAGAGGGATATCTTTGACCTCTTCCTCCCTGAGTTCGATAAACCTTGGGTGATCCACTTAAGGGAAACTTGCTTGTTGTTCTACAAACCTCTGCTCTTGGAGGCCCAACACTGTCTACAAGAATAGAAGCACCCGTAGACATCAAGCACTTTTCTGGCGCCGTTGCCGGGGAGGAAAGATAAAAGGCACTCATACTACGGTCCCAGGTAAAGTACTTTTCTGTTACCGTTGTGTGTGTGCTCGAAGCTATTTCCTTTAGATCCTGCAATTGCATCTTTTTGTTTCTTGTTTACACTAGTTTGGCATAATGGACAACAATGAGCTTCTTATTCTATTTCCTGATTTAAGACATGGATGGTTTGATGCGAAAATTAAAAAACCTATGGAACATATTAGTATGAACGCTTTGAACACCATTGTTGCTAATGATATGGAAAATTCTAAGCTTGGGGAAGCTGGTTTTGATGAGCATGATCTTTTTAGTCCCCCAAGCATTGAGGAGAAAATTTACTTTGATGATACTTTGCCTCCTATTTATGATGATTATAATGATAGTAGTCTTTTAGTACCGCCTACTATGGAGAGTAAATTTAATTATGATTACAATATGCCTCCTATATTTGATGATGAGAATAATAATGATAGCTACTTTGTTGAATTTGCTCCCACTACAATTAATAAGAATTGACTATGCTTATGTTGGGAGTAATAATAATTTTATGCATGAGACTCGTGATAAGAATGTTTCATTTGATAGTTATATTGTTGAGTTTGCTCATGTTGCTACTGAAAGTTATTATGAGAGAGGAAAATATGGTTGTAGAAATTTTCATGTTACTAAAACACCTCTCTATATGCTGAAATTTTTGAAGTTACACTTGTTTTATCTTTCTATGCTTGTTGCATCATGCTTCATGAATTTGTTTATTTACAAGATTCCTTTTCATAGGAAGCATGTTAGGCTTAAATGTGTTTTGAATTTGCTTCTTGATGCTCTCTTTTGCTTCAACTACTATTTCTTGCGAGTGCATCATTAAAACTGCTGAGCCCATCTTAATGGCTATAAAGAAAGAACTTCTTGGGAGGTAACCCATGTGTTTATTTTGCTACAGTAATTTTGTTTTATATTTGAGTCTTGGAAGTTGTTACTACTGTAGCAAACTCTCCTTATCTTAATTTTTTTGCATTGTTGTGCCAAGTAAAGTCTTTGATAGTAAGGTTCATACTAGATTTGGATTACTGCGCAGAAACAGATTTCTTGCTGTCACGAATCTGGGCCTAATTCTCTATAGGTAACTCAGAAAATTATGCCAATTTACGTGAGTGATCCTAAGATATGTACGAAACTTTCATTCAATTTTAGCATTTTCATCTGAGCAAGTCTGGTGCCATTTTAAAATTCGTCTTTACGGACTGTTCTGTTTTGACAGATTCTGCCTTTTATTTCGCATTGCTTCTTTCGCTGTGTTGGGTGGATTTCTTTGTTCCATTACCTTCCAGTAGCTTTGGGCAATGTCCAGAAGTGTTAATAATGATTGTGTCACCTCTGAACATGTGAGTTTTTGATTATGCACTAACCCACTAACCCTCTAATGAGTTTGTTTCGAGTTTGGTGTGGAGGAAGTTTTCAAGGGTCAAGAGAGGAGGATGATATACTACGATCAAGAAGAGTGAAAAGTCTAAGCTTGGGGATGCCCCCGTGGTTCATCCCTGCATATTTCAAGAATACTCAAGCATCTAAGCTTGGGGATGCCCAAGGCATCCCCTTCTTCATCGACAAATTATCAGGTTCCTTCTCTTGAAACTATATTTTTATTCGGTCACATCTTATGTACTTTACTTGGAGCGTCTGTTTGTTTTTGTTTTTGTTTTTGTTTGAATAAATGCTTGTGTGGGAGAGAGACACGCTCCGCTGGTTCATATGAACACATGTGTTCTTAGTTTTTAATGTTCATGGCGAAGGTTGAAACTGCTTCGTTAATTGTTATATGGTTGGAATCGGGAAATGCTACATGTAGTAATTCTAAAATGTCTTGAATAATTTGATACTTGGCAATTGTTGTGCTCATGTTTAAGCTCTTGCATCATATACTTTGCACCCATTAATGAAGAAATACATAGATCTTGCTAAAATTTGGTTTGCATAATTGGTCTCTCTAAGGTCTAGATAATTTCTAGTAAAGAGTTTGAACAACAAGGAAGACGGTGTAGAGTCTTATAATGTTTACAATATGTCTTTTATGTGAGTTTTTCTGCACCGGTTCATCCTTGTGTTTGTTTCAAATAACCTTGCTAGCCTAAGCCTTGTATCGAGAGGGAATACTTCTCATGCATCCAAAATCCTTGAGCCAACCACTATGCCATTTGTGTCCACCATACCTACCTACTACATGGTATTTCTCCGCCATTCCAAAGTAAATTGCTTGAGTGCTACCTTTAAATAATTCAAAATTTATCACCTCTGATTTGTGTCAATGTTTTATAGCTCATGAGGAAGTATGTGGTGTTTATCTTTCATTCTTGTTGGGCAACTTTCACCAATGGACTAGTGGCTTCATCCGCTTATCCAATAATTTTGCAAAAAGAGCTGGCAATGGGATTCCTAGTCCCAAATTAATTAACCTAAATAGACACTCCTCCATGGTATGTGATTGTTGGACGGCACCCGAAGGATTCGGTTAGCCATGGCTTGAGAAAGCAAAGGTGGGGAGGAGTGTCATCATAATAAAACTAAAATAAAAAGGCACTCCTTCATGGTATGAGATTGTTGGCAGGCACCCGAGGATTCGGTTAGCCATGGTTTGTGAAAGAAAGGTTGGAAGGAGTGCCACCCAAAAATAAAAATAATTCATGGGAGCCGCTCTTTGAAGGTTTGTATGGCAAGGGGGTTAGAGTGCCCACTACCATTCGTTGACAACAACAAACACCTCTCAAAATTTTACTTTTATGCTCTCTTTATGTTTTCAAAACCAAAGCTCTAGCACAAATATATCAATCAATGCTTCCCTCTGCGAAGGGCCTTTCTTTTACTTTTATGTTGAGTCAGTTCACCTATATCTCTCCACCTCAAGAAGCAAACACTTGTGTGAGCTTGTGCATTGATTCCTACATACTTGCATATTGCACTTGTTATATTACTTTGCATTGACAACTATTCATGAGATATACATGTTATAAGTTGAAAGCAACCGCTGAAACTTAATCTTCCTTTGTGTTGCTTCAATACCTTTACTATGAATTTATTGCTTTATGAGTTAACTCTTATGCAAGACTTATTGATGCTTGTCTTGAAAGTACTATTCATGAAAAGTCTTTGCTTTATGATTCGAGTTGTTTACTCATGTCATTACCATTGTTTTGATCGCTGCATTCATTACATATGCTTACAATAGTATGATCAAGGTTATGATGGCATGTCACTCCAGAAATTATCTTTGTTATCGTTTACCGCTCGGGACGAGCAGGAACTAAGCTTGGGGATGCTGATACGTCTCCGACGTATCGATAATTTCTTATGTTCCATGCCACATTATTGATGATATCTACATGTTTTATGCATACTTTATGTCATTATTATGCGTTTTCTGGAACTAACCTATTGACGAGATGCCGAAGGGCCGGTTCCTGTTTTCTGCTATTTTTGGTTCCAGAAATCCTAGTAAGGAAATATTCTCGGAATCGGACGAAATCAAGACCGAAGAACTTAGAATCCCCGGGAGCTTCCGGAACACCGAGAGCCGTCGGAGAGGGGCCACGGGGGCCCACACATGGTGGCGGCGCGGCCTAGGAGAGGGCGCGCCGCCCTAGTGTCTGGTGGCCCCGGACCCCTTCGACCTTGCCCTTCCGCCTATTTAAAGCCTCCGTCGCGAAAACCACGACACGTTGGACGAAACCGAGAGAAAACCTTCCGGAGCCGCCGCCATCGTGAAGCCAAGATCCGGGGGACGGGAGTCTGCGTTCCGGCACGCCGCCGGGACGGGGAAGTGCCCCGGAAGGCTCCTCCATCAACACCACCGCCATCTTCATCAACGCTGCTTGTCTCCCATGAGGAGGGAGTAGTTCTCCATCGAGGCTCGGGGCTGTACCGGTAGCTATGTGCTTAATCTCTCTCCTATGTACTTCAATACAATAATCTCATGAGCTGCCTTACATGATTGAAATTCATATGATGATGCTTATAATCTAGATGTCATTGTGCTAGTCAAGTGGATTTTACTTATGTGATCTCCGGAGACTCCTTGTCCCACGTGTGTAAAGGTGACAGTGTGTGCACCGTGTGGGTCTCTTAGGCTATATTTCACAGAATACTTATTCACTGTTATGAATGGCATAGTGAAGTGCTTATTTATATCTCTTTATGATTGCAATGTGTTTTGTATCACAATATATCTGTGTGCTACTCTAGTGATGTTATTAAAGTAGTTTATTCCTCCTGCGCGGTGTAATGGTGACAGTGTGTGTATCATGTAGTACTTGGCGTAGGCTATGATTGTGATCTCTTGTAGATTATGAAGTTAACTATTGCTATGATGGTATTGATGTGATCTTTGCCTCCTTTCGTAGTGTGAAGGTGACAGTGTGCATGCTATGTTAGTACTTGGTTTGGTTATGTTGATCCGTCATGCACTCTAAGGTTATTTAAATATGAACATTGAATATTGTGGAGCTTGTTAACTCCGGCATTGAGGGTTCGTGTAATCCTACACAGTTAGTGGTGTTCATCATCCAACAAGAGAGTGTAGATTCTAGCATCTATCTATTTATTCTGTTATGTGATCAATGTTGAGAGTGTCCACTAGTGAAAGTATGATCCCTAGGCCTTGTTCCTAAATACTGCTACCGCTGCTTGTTTCTTGTTTTCTTGCATCTGTACTTCTGCAATATTACCACCATCAACCACACGCCTGAGCAAGCACTTTTACGGCGCCGTTACTCTCTGCTTATATTTATTCATACCACTGTATTTCACTATCTCTTCGCCGAACTAGTGCACCTATTAGGTGTGTTGGGGACACAAGAGACTTCTTGCTTTGTGGTTGCGGGGTTGCATGAGAGGGATATCTTTGACCTCTTCCTCCACGAGTTCGATAAACCTTGGGTGATCCACTTAAGGGAAACTTCTTGCTTGTTCTACAAACCTCTTGCTCTTGGAGGCCCAACAACTGTCTACAAGAATAGAAGCACCCGTAGACATCAAGCACTTTTACGGCGCCGTTGCCGGGGAGGAAAGGTAAAAGGCACTCATACTCCGGTCCCGGGTAAAGTACTTTTCTCATTCATGTTGTGTGTGTGCTCGAAGCTATTTCCTTTAGATCCTGCAATTGCATCTTTTTGTTTCTTGTTTACACTAGTTTGACATAATGGACAACAATGAGCTTCTTATTCTATTTCCTGATTTAAGACATGGATGGTTTGATGCGAAAATTAAAAAACCTATGGAACATATTAGTATGAACGCTTTGAACACCATTGTTGCTAATGATATGGAAAATTCTAAGCTTGGGGAAGATGGTTTTGATGAGCATGATCTTTTTAGTCCCCCAAGCATTGAGGAGAAAATTTACTTTGATGATACTTTGCCTCCTATTTATGATGATTATAATGATAGTAGTCTTTTAGTAACGCCTACTATGGAGAGTAAATTTAATTATGATTACAATATGCCTCCTATATTTGATGATGAGAATAATAATGATAGCTACTTTGTTGAATTTGCTCCCGCTACAATTAATAAGAATGACTATGCTTATGTTGGGAGTAATAATAATTTTATGCATGAGACTCGTGATAAGAATGTTTCATTTGATAGTTATATTGTTGAGTTTGCTCATGTTGCTACTGAAAGTTATTATGAGAGAGGAAAATATGGTTGTAGAAATTTTCATGTTACTAAAACACCTCTCTATATGCTTGAAATTTTTGAAGTTACACTTGTTTTATCTTTCTATGCTTGTTGCATCATGCTTCATGAATTTGTTTATTTACAAGATTCCTTTTCATAGGAAGAATGTTAGGCTTAAATGTGTTTTGAATTTGCTTCTTGATGCTCTCTTTTGCTTCAACTACTATTTCTTGCGAGTGCATCATTAAAACTGCTGAGCCCATCTAAATGGCTATAAAGAAAGAACTTCTTGGGAGGTAACCCATGTGTTTATTTTGCTACAGTAACTTTGTTTTATATTTGAGTCTTGGAAGTTGTTACTACTGTAGCAAACTCTCCTTATCTTAATTTTGTTGCATTGTTGTGCCAAGTAAAGTCTTTGATAGTAAGGTTCATACTAGATTTGGATTACTGCGCAGAAACAGATTTCTTGCTGTCACGAATCTGGGCCTAATTCTCTGTAGGTAACTCAGAAAATTATGCCAATTTACGTGAGTGATCCTCGGATATGTACGCAACTTTCATTCAATTTGAGCATTTTCATCTGAGCAAGTCTGGTGCCATTTTAAAATTCGTCTTTACGGACTGTTCTGTTTTGACGGATTCTGCCTTTTATTTCGCATTGCTTCTTTCGTTGTGTTGGGTGGATTTCTTTGTTCCATTAACTTCCGGTAGCTTTGGGCAATGTCCAGAAGTGTTAAGAATGATTGTGTCACCTCTGAACATGTGAGTTTTTGATTATGCACTAACCCTCTAATGAGTTTGTTTCGAGTTTGGTGTGGAGGAAGTTTTCAAGGGTCAAGAGAGGAGGATGATATACTACGATCAAGAAGAGTGAAAAGTCTAAGCTTGGGGATGCCCCCGTGGTTCATCCCTGCATATTTCAAGAAGACTCAAGCATCTAAGCTTGGGGATGCCCAAGGCATCCCCTTCTTCATCGACAAATTATCAGGTTCCTTCTCTTGAAACTATATTTTTATTCGGTCACATCTTATGTACTTTACTTGGAGCGTCTGTTTGTTTTTGTTTTTGTTTTTGTTTGAATAAATGCTTGTGTGGGAGAGAGACACGCTCCGCTGGTTCATATGAACACATGTGTTCTTAGTTTTTAATGTTCATGGCGAAGGTTGAAACTGCTTCGTTAATTGTTATATGGTTGGAATCGGGAAATGCTACATGTAGTAATTCTAAAATGTCTTGAATAATTTGATACTTGGCAATTGTTGTGCTCATGTTTAAGCTCTTGCATCATATACTTTGCACCCATTAATGAAGAAATACATAGAGCTTGCTAAAATTTGGTTTGCATAATTGGTCTCTCTAAGGTCTAGATAATTTCTAGTAAAGAGTTTGAACAACAAGGAAGACGGTGTAGAGTCTTATAATGTTTACAATATGTCTTTTATGTGAGTTTTGCTGCACAGGTTCATCCTTGTGTTTGTTTCAAATAACCTTGCTAGCCTAAACCTTGTATCGAGAGGGAATACTTCTCATGCATCCAAAATCCTTGAGCCAACCACTATGCCATTTGTGTCCACCATACCTACCTACTACATGGTATTTCTCCAGCCATTCCAAAGTAAATTGCTTGAGTGCTACCTTTAAATAATTCAAAATTTATCACCTCGATTTGTGTCAATGTTTTATAGCTCATGAGGAAGTATGTGGTGTTTATCTTTCATTCTTGTTGGGCAACTTTCACCAATGGACTAGTGGCTTCATCCGCTTATCCAATAATTTTGCAAAAAGAGCTGGCAATGGGATTCCCAGTCCCAAATTAATTAACCTAAATAGACACTCCTCCATGGTATGTGATTGTTGGACGGCACCCGAAGGATTCGGTTAGCCATGGCTTGAGAAAGCAAAGGTGGGGAGGAGTGTCATCATAATAAAACTAAAATAAAAAGGCACTCCTTCATGGTATGAGATTGTTGGCGGGCACCCGAGGATTCGGTTAGCCATGGTTTGTGAAAGAAAGGTTGGAAGGAGTGCCACCCAACACTAAACATAATTCATGGGAGCCGCTCTTTGAAGGTTTGTCTGGAAAGGGGGTTAGAGTGCCCACTACCATTCGTTGACAACAACAAACACCTCTCAAAATTTTACTTTTATGCTCTCTTTATGTTTTCAAAACCAAACCTCTAGCACAAATATAGCAATCAATGCTTCCCTCTGCGAAGGGCCTTTCTTTTACTTTTATGTTGAGTCGGTTC
>NC_061513.1:180711976-180749123 GCF_022539505.1 Lolium rigidum | reverse complement strand
GCCATAAGCGTTGCGGGAGAAGGAGGAGGAGGGGAGAGGCTAGGGTTTTGGGAGAGGGAACTTGGGCTGCGACTTGTGGTGTCCTTGGGGCTCCCCTTGCCCTCCTTTTATAGGTAGAAAAGGTCCTTGGGTCGTCCAAGACCTTCCCCCAAAGTTTGGGAGAGTTCCGGTAGGTTTCTGTCTACTAGAACTAGGACTCTTTTGCCAAATCCAAATCGCCTTAGAGGAAACTCCTTAACCCTTAAGGAAAACGTGGATACACCTATTATGGAACCCTCCGGACTTCCTTAGACAGCCCGGGTCATCCCGGACACTTTCGGAACCTTCCACAATATTCCGGACTATTCCGGTCCTTCCAAAACCTTCTAGAAGCTCCGATCAAAACACCGGACTTTTTCCGAACCCCGGAAAATGACTTTCCATATATTAATCTTATTGTCCGGACCATTCCGAACCTCCTCGTGATGTCCTGGATCCCATCCGAGACTCCGAACAAAACTTCGAACTCCATTTCACATTCCATATCTACTTAAAACGACATCAAACCTTAAGTGTGTCACCCTACGGTTCGTGAACTATGCAGACATGGTTGAGACTCTTCTCCGACCAATAACCAATAGTGGGATCTGGAGATCGATAATGGCTCCCACATATTCAACGATAACTTAGTGATCGATTGAACCATTTACATACGATACCGATTCCCTTTGTCACGCGATATTTTACTTGTCCGAGGTTTGATCATCGGTATCTCTATACCTTGTTCAACCTCGTCTCTGACAAGTACTCTTTACTCGTACCGTGGCATATCATCTCTTGTGAACCATTCACATGCTTGCAAGCTAATCAGACGACATTCCACCGAGAGGGCCCAGAGTATATCAATCCGTCATCGGGATGGACAAATCCCACTCTTGATCCATATGTCTCAACTCATACTTTCCGAATACTTAATCCCACCTTTATAACTACCCATTTACGCAGTGGCGTTTGATGTAATCAAAGTACCCTTCCGGTATAAGTGATTTACATGATCTCATGGTCGAAGGACTAAGTAACTATGTATCAAAAGCTTATAGCAAACTGAACTTAATGACGTGATCTTATGCTACGCTTATTTGGGTGTGTGTCCATTATATCATTCACTCAATAAAATAACCTTGTTATTAATAACATTAAATATTCATGATCACGAAACCATGATCATCTATTAATGAACAAGCTAGTTATACAAGAGGCTTACTAGGGACTCCTTGTTGTTTACATAACACACATGTATCAATGTTTCGGTTAATACAATTTTATCATGGTATGCAAACATTATCATAAACACAAAGATATATTATAATAACCATTTTATTATTGCCTCTTGGGCATATCTCCAACGAGTCTCCCACTTGCACTAGAGTCAATAGTCTAGTTTACATTTGTAAAGATATAACACCTTGGCCTTCCGGTGCTTTATCATGTTTTGCTCACGGGAGAGGTTTTAGTCAATGGATCGACACGCTCGAAACATATGTATTTTGCAATTCATTTGCGTCTCAACGCATCACTCATTTTCTAAATGATTCGGCATTAATCATATATGTTCGGTCTTACGGTGGAACCTTAATTCCGCGGTCTGAAATATGTCACTAATATTGTCATACACAATATAGCTTCAAAGTTACGACACTATCGAAACTACACCAAGTTCTCAAAGAACTCTTCGACTTAAACATCCTCAGTCATCGTCAAAACAATGACATACTCTTCCTTCGTTTGTAGAATCCGTCACAATATTTAGAACTCATCTAAATCTAGCATAGACAACTTCTAGCTCATTGTGCTACCTTTTAAACAACACTTAGCCTAATTTGAGATTGAAATTTTATTTTTATATGTGACAAAACTAATATCGGTGCAACGCCTTACAGTGATTTGTTTGTCATTTCTTCATACAAAACTATATATATATCCTTGGTTCTTCTAAAGTACTCAAGGATATTCTTACTTGATCGATCCAATGATCATCACATGATCATAACACTTTTAGAACACATGACATCTGATTGTGTACATATTATACGTGATCTATAATCACTCATGTGTTTTTACTCATTGAGTGTCAGATACACTCAAGTCTTGTTAAACCTTCACATAACAAGAACATTTTCTTAATATTTCTATATTGATCTACTTCAATATCCATTCTATGTACTTTGACTTAAACTTATTATGTGTTTCAATCTATCTTCATAGATCTTGACACTAAATATGTTTCAGTCCATATCCTTTCATTGAAGTTAATTCTCAATGAAACCTTTTAATCAAGTATATAATTACATCATTTATAACCAACTATATGTCATCTACATAAAGTATTATAAATATGTCTCAGCGCTCCCACTTAATTTCTTGCAAATGCAAGCATCTTCATCGTTTGAAATCAAAAACTCTTTGATTATTTCATCCGGTGAAGATTCCAACTCCGCGATACTTTCTTCATCCAACTGAAGTTTGTATACCTATCTAGTATTCCACGGACTAGCAAAACTCTTGGTTGTATCTTGTATACACCTTTAACACACACTTATGTTAAGTAATGTATTTTGCCATCCTACTATCATATCTCATAAAAGAAATATGTAGCGATTACTAGAATAATCCACATAGACTATAAGCATTGCTACGGAAGATCTAATCTTATCGTAGTCAACTCTTTGAACTTTGTCGTAAACAACTTTTCGACAAGTTGAGCTTCTTCAAGGATATTCCATCCAAGTCCATCAATTTTATAGGTCAATTTACTTTCAAAAAGTATTTACCTATCTTGGATTTCATGGCGTATAGCCATTTTAACGAGTCGGGGCCCATCATAACTTCTTTGTATGTAGTTGATTTATCATTGTTCAAAATCAATCCTTTGTTCACAAATCATTTATTTGATCACAAAGTAAACCATGCCTACAAGGTTCAATAAGTACTTTGATCTCCATGGCTAAAACACTTTGTAGTCATGGGAGCAATGATCGTCGTGGCCGCTTCGGAACCATTTCCGATGCTGCGCTACTCTAATCATTATGCTCAGGTTCATAAACCTTATCAAGTTCTATTTTCCTCCCACTCAAATACTTCGCTAGAAAACAATTTCTTGGAAATAATCAAGTAACATTAACAAACACTTTTGTCTTTTACTTCATAGTGGAAAGAATTCCCAATTCAGGGGATAACAACAAAGACATTTATCCGGTTTTGGTTGTAAAATTATTTACTTATACCAAATTTTAAGAAAGGACTATTAGGGTTTATACCCATGCCACAACTCGTATGGTGTCATTTCAACGGATCATGATGATGCTCTATTCGAGTGTAAAAGTAGTAGTCTCTAAAGCATAATCCACAAAAATATAATGGCTTCATTTTATATTATCTCATCATTAATCCAACAAAGTTTGGATACGTCTCTTGGATACTACATCATCACTATGATACTCCAAACGATTCATAAATCAAATGACTCCAAAAATCCATTTGCATGGAGTTTCTTCATGCGTTCCTTTCTAACATGACCTAAATGGCGGTTCCACAAATAAGTGGATTTCAAATCATTTGCCTTATGGCATTTTAGCGTCAGTGTTATGTATGTGTGTTTCACCATTAAGATTTATAATAACTTATCCATCGTACATGGAGTAATATCATAATTTGAACAACTCATTGTTTTTATTTGACCAGAGCAAAATAACAATTATTAAGTTCTTTATTATAAATTCTAAGGGCTAGGTAGAATGTCAACGACAAACATAATAACACTTTATTATGTTCCAGACATGAATTATTACCATATTCCTTATTAGTCACTTAGGCCATCGTATTCTTGTATTGCGTTGTATTGTATGACATCTCATACCAACCAATCTGGTACAAATACCCAAGAATTTCATTTTGTGACCAAACAAGGAATACATCCATAACATGTATATCATCTATAAACACACTGAGCTAGACTTTCTAGTCTTTTCTTTCTTTCTTTCTGCCAAATATCTTTTGTAGTTTCTCATTTAGCTTTCCTCATTCTCAGAAAACACTTCACCTTCAATAACTTCTAGGTTTGTTGGTCAAATACCAATAACCTTGAGGTTCTTACTTTGAAGTTGATCATCATATGACAAGTGTTTCAGATTTCAATATTAGTAACTTTTTAATATGATGAACAATTTCACTCATAATTTTATCCATCATATCATGACGACTTTATGAGACCATGTACGTACATGCTAGGCTCATAAAGTTTAACCTTAGTATTCGTATGTGCAAATCTGGCTTGCACCCGTTGTATGCACACGTAGAATCTATAACACCCGATCATCACGAGATGCTTCGAAACGATGAGTCTTAGCAACGGTGCATACTAAGGACGATCATTTCATGGATATGTGAATATCGTTAGTGCTCCAATAGTTGGAGGATCGGGACGCCTGGCGTCTTCAACCTTCGTACATTCCCATAAAACTTATGAGTTTATGTAGTCTCACCAAATTATATATTCTATCACCTTGCAATAAGGTCTTAGATATCACATATATCTCATACCTTGCTTATTTCTGAAAACAAAATTTCCAGCTCCTTACATTTCAAACGGATTTGAACTTCAAGTTTCACGGAGACAAGATGACGTTAGGTACTAATTGAAACCATAGCTCTTTGAATCAACAATGTGAGGTTTACTAAAAGTTTGCAATAGAACTTAATCATTTCTTGATTCTTTAACAATACGGTACCAGTCCGTAAAGTTTCTTGTCAGGCTTAACCGTATTTCTATCTCAATTACAAGACTAGCACATGGTAGAAAATGGATGCCAATACTACAAAATTAATTCAAAATACTACTCAGACTATGTTCATGATAATTAGTTCATGTTTTAATCTAATTACTAATGAACTCCCACTTAATACAACATCCCTCATAGTTGTTTAGTGGTACACGATCCAAATCCACTACACCAAAACCGATCATCACGTGAGATGATGCAGCTTCAGTGGTGAACATCAACATGTTGATCATATCATCCATATGACTCGTGTTCAACCTTTCGGTTTCCTGTGTTCCGAGGCCATGTCTGTACATGCTAGGCTCGCCAAGCAAACCCAAGTATTCCGCGTGTGCAACATGGCTTACACCCGTTGTATGTGAACGTAGAATCTATCACATCCGATCATCACGAGATGCTTCAAAACGACGAACTGTAGCAACGGTGCATATGAGGGGAGAACACTTTATTATCTTGATATTAATGTGAGGGATCATCTTATAATGCTACCGTCGCGATCTAAGCAAGATAAGATGCATAAAGGATTAAGATCACATGCAATTCATATGTGATATGATATGGCCCTTTAGTCTTTGCGCCTTTGATCTTCATCTCCAAAGCACGGACATGATCTCCATCATCAACGGGCATGATCTCCATCATCGTCAGCGTAGCGTCAAGGTCCATGACGTCGTCTTCATGGTTGTTCACCACATGTAGCAACTATTACAACTACTTTGAAATAATACTATTACATGAAATATAAAGACAACCATAAGGCTCCTGCCGGTTGCCACAATACAATAATGATCATCTCATACATATACATCATCACATCATGGCCATATCACATCACAAAACCCTGCAAAAACAAGTTAGACGCCTCTAATTTTGTTTGCATATTTTACGTGGTTTAGGGTTTTCGAGTAAGATCCAATCTACCTACGAACATGAACCACAACGGTGATACTAGTGTTGTCAATAGAAAGAGTAAATTGAATCTTCACAATGGTGGGAGAGACAGCCACCCGCAAAGCCACTTATGCAATACAAGTTGCATGTCGAGCGTGGAGCAAATGTCATGAACGCGGTCATGTAAAGTTAGCCCGAGCCGCTTCATCCCACCATGCCGCAAGATGCAAAGTACACAAACTAAAGACAACAAAGCATCAACGCCCACAAAACAATTGTGTTCTACTCGTGCAACCAATCTATGCATAGACACGGCTCTGATAGCACTGATGGGATTCGTAGCATAGAAAACAAAAAATTTCTACCGCAAGAACGAATAACAAGCCAAGATCCAATCTAGAAGATGGTAGCAACGAGAAGATCATGAGACTAACCCTCGAAGATTTCCAAAGCCTACGAGATTAGATCTCGTTGTTGCTGTAGTCGATCACTTGCCGCTTTCAAAAGCGCGTAGAAGATCTTGACGGTGCCACAGTCGGGCAGCACCTCCGTACTCGGTCACACGTTCGGTGTTGATGACGACATCCTTCTCCCCGTTCCAGTGGGCAGCGGATGTAGTAGATCCTCCTCAGAATCCCGCCAGCACAACGGCGTGGTGACGGTGGTGGTGGAGATCTCCGGCAGGGCTTCGCCGTAAGCGCTGCGGGAGAAGGAGGAGGAGGGGAGAGGCTAGGGTTTTGGGAGAGGGAACTTGGGCTGCGACTTGTGGTGTCCTTGGGGATCCCCTTGCCCTCCTTTTATAGGTGGAAAAGGTCCTTGGGTCGTCCAAGACCTTCCCCCAAAGTTTGGGAGAGTTCCGGTAGGTTTTTGTCGGCCGAAACCTACTAGAACTAGGACTCTTTTGCCAAATCCGAATCTGCCTTAGGGGAAACTTCTTAACCCTTAAGAAAAACGTGGATACATCTATTATGGAACCCTTTGGACTTCCTTAGACAGCCCGGGTCGTCCCGGACACTTCCGGAACCTTCCACAATATTCCGGACTATTCCGGTCCTTCCAAAACCTTCTAGAAGCTCCGGTCAAAACACCGGACTTTTTCCGAACCCCGGAAAATGACTTCCCATATATGAATATTATTCTCCGGACCATTCCGAACCTCCTCGTGATGTCCTGGATCCCATCCGAGACTCCGAACAAAACTTCGAACTCCATTCCATATTCCATATCTACTTAAAACGACATCAAACCTTAAGTGTGTCACCCTACGGTTCGTGAACTATGCAGATATGGTTGAGAACCTTCTCCGACCAATAACCAATAGCGGGATCTGGAGATCCATAATGGCTCCCACATATTCAATGATAACTTAGTGATCGATTGAACCATTTACATACGATACCGATTCCCTTTGTCACGCAATATTTTACTTGTCCGAGGTTTGATCATCGGTATCACGATACCTTGTTCAACCTCATCTCCAACAAGTACTCTTTACTCGTACCGTGGCATATCATCTCTTGTGAACCATTCACATGCTTGCAAGCTAATCAGACGACATTCCACCGAGAGGGTCCAGAGTATATCAATCCGTCACCAGGATGGACAAATCCCACTCTTGATCCATATGCCTCAACTCATACTTTCCGAATACTTTATCCCACCTTTATAACCACCCATTTACGCGAGTGGCGTTTGATGTAATCAAAGTACCCTTCCGGTATAAGTGATTGATACGTCTCAAACGTATCTATAATTTCTTATGTTCCATGCTAGTTATATGACAATACTCACATGTTTTATATACACTTTACATCATTTTAATGCATTTTCCGGCACTAACCTATTAACAAGATGATGAAGCGCCGGTTCTCGTTTTCTGCTGTTTTTGGTTTCAGAAATCCTACACGGAAATATTCTCGGAATTGTACGAAAGAAAAGCCCACGGTCTTATTTTGCACGGAGCCTTCCGAAGTCCGAAGAGGAGACGAAGAGGGGCGACGAGGCGGCCACACCCTAGGGGGGCGCGGCCCCACCCCTGGGTGCACCGTCCTATGGGGTGGGCCCCTCGAGCGTCCCCTGACTCTGCCCCTTCGCCTATATATTCTCTCCATCGCGAAAACCCTAGTACCGAGAGCCACGATACGAGAAAAGTTACGCGTGACACCGCCGCCGCCAATCCCATCTCGGGGGATTCGAGGAGATCGCCTCCGGCACCCTGCCGGAGAGGGGAATCATCACCGGAGGACTCTACATCATCATGCCCGCCTCCGGATTGATGCGTGAGTAGTTCATCCTTGGACTATGGGTCCATAGCGGTAGCTAGATGGTTGTCTTCTCCTCTTGTGCTATCATGTTTAGATCTTGTGAGCTGCCTATCATGATCAAGATCATCTATTTGTAATGCTACATGTTGCGTTTGTTGGGATCCGATGAATATGGAATACTATGTCAAGTTGATTAATTGATCTATCATATATGTGTTGTTTATGTTCTTGCATGCTCTCCGTTGCTAGTAGAGGCTCCGGCCAAGTTGATACTTGTGACTCCAAGAGGGAGTATTTATGCTCGATAGTGGGTTCATGCCTCCATTGAATGCTGGGACGGTGGATCGAAAGTTCTAAGGTTGTGGATGTGCTGTTGCCACTAGGGATAAAACATCGATGCTTTGTCTAAGGATATTTGTGTTGATTACATTACACATAGTACTTAATGCAATTGTCTGTTGTTTGCAACTTAATACTGGAAGGGGTGCGGATGCTAACCCAAAGGTGGACTTTTTAGGCATATATGCATGCTGGATAGCGGTCTATGTTCTTTGTCGTAATGCCCTAAGTAAATCTCATAGTAGTCATCATGATATGTATGTGCATTGTTATGCCCTCTCTATTTGTCAATTGCCCAAGCTGTAATTTGTTCACCCAACATGCTATTTATCTTATTGGAGAGACACCACTAGTGAACTGTGGACGCCGGTCCATTCTTTTACATCTGAAATACAATCTACTGCAATCTCTATTCTCTTTTGTTCTTCGCAAACAAACATCATTCTCCACACCATACGTTTAATCCTTTGTTTACAGCAAGCCGGTGAGATTGACAACCTCACTGTTAAGTTGGGGCAAAGTATTGTGATTGTGTTGTGCAGGTTCCACGTTGGCGCCGGAATCCCTGGTGTTGCGCCGCACTACACTCCACCACCAACAACCTTCACGTGGCCTTCATCTCCTACTGGTTCGATAACCTTGGTTTCTTTCTGAGGGAAAACTTACTGCTGTGCGCATCACACCTTCCTCTTGGGGTTCCCAACGGACGTGTGCATCACACGCCATCAGTGATTTACATGATCTCATGGTCGAAGGACTAAGTAACTATGTATCAAAATCTTATAGCAAACTGAACTTAATGACGTGATTTTATGCTACGCTTATTTGGGTGTGTGTCCATTATATCATTCACTCAATGACATAACCTTGTTAGTAATAACATCCAATGTTCATGATCACGAAACCATGATCATCTATTAATCAACAAGCTAGTTATACAAGAGGCTTACTAGGGACTCCTTGTTGTTTACATAACACACATGTATCAATGTTTCGGTTAATACAATTTTAGCATGGTATGCAAACATTATCATAAACACAAAGATATATTATAATAACCATTTTATTATTGCCTCTTGGGCATATCTCCAACAGTTTATAAGTCTCGAGTCAAAAGGTTTGAAAATAAAAAACTAGGCGAATTACATATCGAAGCGATGAATCATAAGACGCGTAAGGTGTGGGTGGAGCTTCAATCCGTAGACTATGCTGCCATCCATGTAGGGAAAAAGTATTCCTCGCCGTAGCCTGCAACCGTGTACAGACCTCCGTAAACAGGTATCGGTTCTCCACTCGCTGAAGAGGTAACCACAAACGGTGAATACCTGTACATCTGTAGATGACGTGCACCGATGCAAGTTGGAACACTGATCCTGATGACTCTAAGTCACAATCTGGGTACGTGTTTATATTGAATGGGGCTGCAGTAAGCTGGGCAAGCTCGAAGCAGTGCACGGTGGCGAAATCCTCAACAGAATCGGAGTACGTAGCGGCTTCAGAGGCTTCATCAGAAGCGATATGGATGAAGAGGTTCATTGTAGAGCTCGGTGTGGTTCCTAGTGCATTGGACCCATTAGTCATCTATTGTGACAACATGGGTGCCATCGCCAATGCACAAGAACCAAGGTCACACAAGAGGCTGAAGCATATCAAGCTGCGTTACCACTCGATTCGCGGGTACATCGAAGATGGAGAAGTAAAGATTTGCAAAGTACACACTGATCTGAATGTAGCAGATCCGTTGACTAAAGCTCTCCCTAGGGCAAAGCATGACCAACACCAGAATGCCATGGGTGTTAGGTACCTTACAATGTAATCTAGATTATTGACTCTAGTGCAAGTGGGAGACTGTTGGAGATATGCCCAAGAGGCAATAATAAAAGTAGTTATTATATATCTTTATGTTTATGATAAATGTTTATATACCATGCTATAATTGTATTAACCGAAACATTGATACATGTGTGATATGTAAACAACAAAGAGTCCCTAGTATGCCTCTTAACTAGCTTGTTGATTAATAGATGATTAGTTTCATAATCATGAACATTGGATGTTATTAATAACAAGGTTATATCATTATATGAATGATGTAATGGACACACCCAATTAAGCGTAGCATAAGATCACGTCATTAAGTTATTTGCTATAAGCTTTCGATACATAGTTACCTAGTCCTTTCGACCATGAGATCATGTAAATCACTTATACCGGAAAGGTACTTTGATTACATCAAACGCCACTGCGTAAATGGGTGGTTATAAAGGTGGGATTAAGTATCCGGAAAGTATGAGTTGAGGCATATGGATCAACGAGTGGGATTTGTCCATCCCGATGACGGATAGATATACTCTGGGCCCTCTCGGTGGAATGTCGTATAATGTCTTGCAAGCATATGAATAAGTTCATAAGAGACCACATACCACGGTACGAGTAAAGAGTACTTGTCAGGAGACGAGGTTGAACAAGGTATAGAGTGATACCGATGATCAAACCCCGGACAAGTAAAATATCGCGTGACAAAGGGAATTGGTATCGTATGTGAATGGTTCATTCGATCACTAAAGTCATCGTTGAATATGTGGGAGCCATTATGGATCTCCAGATCCCGCTATTGGTTATTGGTCGGAGTGAGTAATCAACCATGTCCGCATAGTTCGCGAACCGTAGGGTGACACACTTAAAGTTGGATGTTGAAATGGTAGAAGTTGAATATGGAATGGAGTTCGAATATTTGTTCGGAGTCCCGGATGAGATCCCGGACATCACGAGGAGTTCCGGAATGGTCCGGAGAATAAGATTCATATATAGGAAGTCATTTTATAAGATTTAAAATGATCCGGAAGGTTCTATGGAAGGTTCTAGAAGGTTCTAGAAAAGTCCGGAAGAAACCACTAAGGAAGGCGGAGTCCCGGAGGGACTCCACCTCCCATGGCCGGCCAACCCTAAGGGGGAGGAGTCCCAAGTGGACTCCCCTAAGGGGGCCGGCCACCCCCACATGGAAGGGGGAATCCCACCCCAAGTGGGATTCCCACCTTGGGTAGGTTTCCCTATCACATGGAAGGTTTTGGGTTCGGGTCTTATTCGGAGACTTGTAGTCCAACACTTGGGGCTTCCACCTATATAATGAGGGGCCAAGGGGAGGGGGCCGGCCACCCCAAGACCACAAGCTGGCCGCACCCCCTAGATGGCCGGCGCCCCCTCTCCCCAAACCCTAGCCGCCCCACTCCTCCTTCCCCGCACGCTTAGCGAAGCTCCGCCGGGATTCTCCACCACCACCGACACCACGCCGTCGTTCTGTCGGATTCAAGAGGAGCTACTACTTCCGCTGCCCGCTGGAACGGGGAGGTGGACGTCGTCTTCATCAACAACCGAACGTGTGACCGAGTACGGAGGTGCTGCCCGTTCGTGGCGCCGTGATCAAGATCTTCTACGCGCTTTTGCAAGCGGCAAGTGAACGTCTACCGCAGCAACAAGAGCCTCATCTTGTAGGCTTTGGAATCTCTTCAAGGGTGAGACTCGATAATCCCCTTGTTGCTACCGTCTTCTAGATTGCATCTTGGCTTGGATTGCGTGTTCGCGGTAGGAAATTTTTTGTTTTCTATGCAACGTTATCCTACAGTGGTATCAGAGCCGTGTCTATGCATAGATGGTTGCACGAGTAGAACACGATGGTTTTGTGGGCGTTGATGCTTTTGTTATCTTTAGTTTGAGTACTTTGCATCTTTGTGGCATAGTGGGATGAAGCGGCTCGGGCTAACTTTACATGTCCGCGTTCATGAGATTTGCTCCACGCTCGACATGCAACTTGTATTGCATAAGTGGCTTTGCGGGTGTCTGTCTCTCCTACTATGATGAAGATTCAATTTAGTCTTCTATTGACAACACTAGTATCACCGTTGTGGTTCATGTTCGTAGGTAGATTAGATCTTACTCGAAAACCCTAAACCACGTAAAATATGCAAACCAAATTAGAGACGTCTAACTTGTTTTTGCAGGGTTTGGTGATGTGATATGGCCATAATGTGATGATGAATATGTATGAGATGATCATTATTGTATTGTGGCAACCGGCGGGAGCCTTATGGTTGTCTTTAAATTTCATGTTGAGTAGTATTTCAAAGAAGTTGTAATAGTTGCTACATGGGAGAACAATCATGAAGACGGCGCCATGGACCTTGACGCTACGCCGACGATGATGGAGATCATGCCCGTTGATGATGGAGATCATGTCCGTGCTTTGGAGATGAAGATCAAAGGCGCAAAGACAAAAGGGCCATATCATATCACATATGAACTGCATGTGATGTTAATCCTTTATGCATCTTATTTTGCTTAGATCGCGACGGTAGCATTATAAGATGACCCCTCTCACTAAAATATCAAGATAATAAAGTGTTCATCCTTAGTAGCACCGTTGCCAAGACTTGTCGTTTCGAAGCATCTCGTGATGATCGGGTGTGATAGAATCAACAAGTGCATACAACGGGTGCAAGCCGATTTGCACATGCGGATACTAAGGTGGCCTTGACGAGCCTAGCATGTACAGACATGGTCTCGGAACACGTGATACCGAAAGGTAGAGCATGAATCATATGATTGATATGATGAACACTTTGAGTGTTCGCCATTGAAATTACACCTTGTCTCGTGATGATCGGACTTAGGTGTAGTGGATTTGGTTCGTGTGATCACTAAGACAATGCGAGGGATATTGTTTTGAGTGGGAGTTCACCTAGATTTTTAATTATGTTGAATTAAAATTTGAACTCAATTTGTCATAAACTTAGTCTAAACTATTGCAAATATATGTTGTAGATATGGCGTCCTCAATCAATTTTAACCAGTTCCTAGAGAAAGAAAAGCTTAAGAGCAACGGTAGCAACTTCACCGACTGGTTCCGTCATGTGAGGATCTTCCTCAATGGCGGAAATCTGCAATATGTGCTTGATTCACCGCTAGGTGACCCTCCTGCAGAAACTGGAACCGATGAAGTAAAGAATGTTTACGCGACTCGGAAAACTCGGTACTCTCAAGTTCAGTGTGCCATCCTGTGCAGTCTGGAAGCCGATCTTCAAAAATGTTTTGAGCACCACGATCCACATGAGTTAGTCAATGAGTTGAAAACTATCTTTGAAACGCATGCGGTCGTGGAATGCTATGAAGCATCGAAACACTTCTTCAGTTGCATGATGGAAGAAGGCAGCTCCGTTAGTGAGCACATGCTCGCTATGACCGGGCATGCGAAGAAACTCAGTGACTTGGGAATAGTGATTCCTAATAGACTGGGGATTAATCGTGTCCTTCAATCACCGCCACCTAGTTACAAGAACTTTGTGATGAATTACAATATGCAGAACATGAACAAAGAGTTACCTGAACTCTTCTCCATGCTGAAATCTCGTTGTGATTGAGATCAAGAAAGAGCACCAAGTGTTGATGGTCAACAAGACCACCGGTTTCAAGAAACGAGGGCAAGTCTAAGGGAAAATTCAAGAAGGGTGGCAAGAAAGCTGCCACGCCTCCTGTGAAACCTAAGACTGACCCTAAGCTCGTTGCTGAGTGCTATTACTGCAAGGAGAAGGGACACCTGGAAGCGTAATTGCTCCAAGTATTTGGCGGATCCGAAGAGCGGCCTTGTCAAGAAAAAGAAAGAAGGTATATCCGATATACATGTTATAGATGTTTATCTTACTGGTTCTCGCACTAGTACACTGGGTATTTGATACTTGGTTCGGTTGCTCATATTTGTAACTCGAAACAGGAACTAAAGAATAAACGAAGACTACTAAAGGATGAAGTGACGATGCGCGTTGGAAATGGATCCAAAGTCGATGTGATCGCTGTCGGCACACTTCCTCTACATCTACCTTCGGGATTAGTTTTATGCCTCAATAATTGTTATTTTGTACCCACGTTGAGCATGAACATTATATCTGGATCTTGTTTAATGCAATACGGTTATTCATTCAAGTCTGAGAATAATGGTTGTTCTATTTTTATGAATAATATCTTTTATGGTCGAGCACCTGAAAAGAATGGCTTATTTCTGTTAGATCTCGATAGCAGTGATACACATATACATAACATTGATGCTAAGCGAATTAAATTGAATGATAATTCTACTTATATGTGGCATTGTCGTCTTGGTCATATTGGAGTGAAACGCATGAAGAAACTCCATACCGATGGATTACTTGAATCACTTGACTTTGAGTCACTTGATAGATGCGAAGCATGTCCGATGGGAAAAATGACTAAGACTCCATTTTACGGTATTATGGAGCGAGCTACGGACTTATTGGAAATCATACATACCGATGTATGCGGACCTATGAGTGTAGCCTCGCGCGGTGGTTATCGTTATGTTCTAACCTTCACGGATGATCCGAGTAGATATGGGTATATCTATTTCATGAAACATAAATCCGAAACTTTCGAGAAGTTCAAGGAATTCCAAAGTGAAGTAGAAAATCAACGTAACAAGAAGATTAAATTTCTACGATCAGATCGTGGAGGTGAATATCTGAGTTATGAGTTTGGCATGCATTTAAAGAAATGCAGAATACTTTCACAATTGACACCGCCGGGAACACCTCAACGAAACGGTGTGTCCGAACGTCGTAATCGAACTCTCTTAGATATGGTTCGTTCTATGATGTCTCTTACTGATTTACCTTTATCATTTTGGAGTTATGCATTAGAGACAGACGCATTCACTTTAAATAGAGCACCATCAAAATCCGTTGAAACGACACCGTATGAATTATGGTTTCATAAGAAACCTAAGCTGTCGTTCCTAAAAGTTTGGGGTTGCGAAGCCTATGTAAAGAAGTTACAACCGGACAAGCTAGAACCCAAAGCGGAGAAATGCGTCTTCATAGGATACCCTAAGGAAACTATAGGGTACACTTTCTATCACAGATCCGAAGGCAAGATCTTTGTTGCTAAGAACGGAACCTTTCTTGAGAAAGAATTTCTCACTAAAGAAGTGACTGGAAGAAAAGTAGAACTCGATGAGATTGATGAATCTTCACTTGTTGATCAGAGTAACGCAGTACCGGAAGTTGTTCCTGTGCCGCCTACTCCGGCAACAGAGGAAGCTAATGATAATGATCATGAAACTTCAAATGAGATAGCTATCGAACCTCGCGGATCGACAAGGGAACGTGCCACTCCTGATTGGTATGATCCTTGTCTAAATGTCATGATTGTGGACAACAATGATGAAGACCCTGCGACGTATGAAGAAGCGATGATGAGCCCAGATTCCAACAAATGGCAAGAAGCCATGAAATCCGAAATGGGATCCATGTATGATAACAAAGTATGGACTTTGGTAGACTTACCTGATAGCCGCAAGGCTGTCGAGAATAAATGGATCTTCAAGAGAAAAACAGATGCCGATGGTAATATTACTGTCTATAAAGCTCGACTTGTTGCAAAAGGTTTCCGACAAATTCAAGGTGTTGACTACGATGAGACTTTCTCACCTGTAGCGAAGCTAAAATCTGTGAGGATTTTGTTAGCAATAGCTGCATTTTTCGATTATGAGATTTGGCAGATGGATGTCAAAACGGCGTTCCTTAATGGAGATATTGAGGAAGAGTTGTATATGGTACAACCCAAAGGTTTTGTCGATCCTAAAAATGCTGACAAAGTATGCAAACTTCAGCGTTCAATTTATGGACTGAAGCAAGCATCGAGAAGTTGGAACCGACGCTTTGATAAGGTGATCAAAGACTTCGGGTTTATACGAGTGCCATGGAGAGGCCTGTATTTACAAGAAAGTGAGTGGGAGCTCCGTAGCATTCCCGATATTATATGTAGATGGCATATTATTGATTGGGAATGATATAGAACTATTAAGCGAGTGTAAAAGGTTATTTGAATAACAGTTTTTCAATGAAAGACCTTGGTGAAGCATCGTATATATTAGGCATCAAGATTTATAGAGATAGATCAAGACGCCTAATAGGGCTATCACAGAGTACATACCTGGACAAGATTCTAAAGAAGTTTAGAATGGACGAAAGTAAGAAAGGGTTTTTACCTATGTTACCAGCCAAGGTCTTGAGTAAGACTCAAGGACCGGCTACGGCGGAAGAAAGAGAAAGGATGAGTCGGATCCCCTATGCTTCGGCGATAGGCTCTATTATGTATGCCATGCTAAGTACTAGACCGGATATAGCACATGCTTGTTAGTTTGACTAGCGAGATATCAAAGTGATCCGGGAATGGAACAACTGGACAGCGGTCAAGAATATCCTGAAGTACTTGAAAAGAACTAAGGATATGTTTCTTTGTTATGGAGGTGACCAAGAGCTCGTTGTAACAAGTTACACCGATGCAAGTTGGAACACCGATCCCGATGACTCTAAGTCACAATGCGGGTACGTGTTTATATTGAATGGGGCTGCGATGAGCTGGGCAAGCTCGAAGCGGTGCACGGTGGCGAAATCCTCAACGAGAATCGGAGTACATAGCGGCTTCAGAGGCTTCATCAGAAGCGATATGGATGAAGAGGTT
Organism: Lolium rigidum; assembly: GCF_022539505.1. Lineage (NCBI taxonomy): Eukaryota > Viridiplantae > Streptophyta > Magnoliopsida > Poales > Poaceae > Lolium > Lolium rigidum. Next base: position 180,732,283 of record NC_061513.1, on the reverse strand, counting down.
CATTGTAGAGCTCGGTGTGGTTCCTAGTGCATTGGACCCATTAGTCATCTATTGTGACAACATGGGTGCCATCGCCAATGCACAAGAACCAAGGTCACACAAGAGGCTGAAGCATATCAAGCTGCGTTACCACTCGATTCGCGGGTACATCGAAGATGGAGAAGTAAAGATTTGCAAAGTACACACCGATCTGAATGTAGCAGATCCGTTGACTAAAGCTCTCCCTAGGGCAAAGCATGACCAACACCGAGAATGCCATGGGTGTTAGGTACCTTACAATGTAATCTAGATTATTGACTCTAGTGCAAGTGGGAGACTGTTGGAGATATGCCCAAGAGGCAATAATAAAAGTAGTTATTATATATCTTTATGTTTATGATAAATGTTTATATACCATGCTATAATTGTATTAACCGAAACATTGATACATGTGTGATATGTAAACAACAAAGAGTCCCTAGTATGCCTCTTAACTAGCTTGTTGATTAATAGATGATTAGTTTCATAATCATGAACATTGGATGTTATTAATAACAAGGTTATATCATTATATGAATGATGTTATGGACACACCCAATTAAGCGTAGCATAAGATCACGTCATTAAGTTATTTGCTATAAGCTTTCGATACATAGTTACCTAGTCCTTTCGACCATGAGATCATGTAAATCACTTATACCGGAAAGGTACTTTGATTACATCAAACGCCACTTGCGTAAATGGGTGGTTATAAAGGTGGGATTAAGTATCCGGAAAGTATGAGTTGAGGCATATGGATCAACGGTGGGATTTGTCCATCCCGATGACGGATAGATATACTCTGGGCCCTCTCGGTGGAATGTCGTCTAATGTCTTGCAAGCATATGAATAAGTTCATAAGAGACCACATACCACGGTACGAGTAAAGAGTACTTGTCAGGAGACGAGGTTGAACAAGGTATAGAGTGATACCGATGATCAAACCTCGGACAAGTAAAATATCGCGTGACAAAGGGAATTGGTATCGTATGTGAATGGTTCATTCGATCACTAAAGTCATTGTTGAATATGTGGGAGCCATTATGGATCTCCAGATCCCGCTATTGGTTATTGGTCGGAGTGAGTACTCAACCATGTCCGCATAGTTCGCGAACCGTAGGGTGACATACTTAAAGTTGGATGTTGAAATGGTAGAACTTGAATATGGAATGGAGTTCGAATATTTGTTCGGAGTCCCGGATGAGATCCCGGACATCACGAGGAGTTCCGGAATGGTCGGAGAGTAAGATTCATATATAGGAAGTCATTTTATAAGATTTAAAATGATCCGGAAGGTTCTATGGAAGGTTCTAGAAGGTTCTAGAAAAGTCCGGAAGAAACCACTAAGGAAGGCGGAGTCCCGGAGGGACTCCACATCCCATGGCCGGCCAACCCTAAGGGGGAGGAGTCCCAAGTGGACTCCCCTAAGGGGGCCGGCCACCCCCCCACATGGAAGGGGGAATCCCACCCCAAGTGGGATTCCCACCTTGGGTAGGTTTCCCTATCACATGGAAGGTTTTGGGTTCGGGTCTTATTCGGAGACTTGTAGTCCAACACTTGGGGCTCCCACCTATATAATGAGGGGCCAAGGGGAGGGGCCCGGCCACCCCAAGACCACAAGCTGGCCGCACCCCCTAGATGGCCGGCGCCCCCCTCTCCCCAAACCCTAGCCGCCCCACTCCTCCTTCTTCCCCGCACGCTTAGCGAAGCTCCGCCGGGATTCTCCACCACCACCGACACCACGCCGTCGTGCTTGTCGGATTCAAGAGGAGCTACTACTTCCGCTGCCCGCTGGAACGGGGAGGTGGACGTCGTCTTCATCAACAACCGAACGTGTGACCGAGTACGGAGGTGCTGCCCGTTCGTGGCGCCGTGATCAAGATCTTCTACGCGCTTTTGCAAGCGGCAAGTGAACGTCTACCGCAGCAACAAGAGCCTCATCTTGTAGGCTTTGGAATCTCTTCAAGGGTGAGACTCGATAATCCCTTCGTTGCTACCGTCTTCTAGATTGCATCTTGGCTTGGATTGCGTGTTCGCGGTACGAAATTTTTTGTTTTCTATGCAACGTTATCCTACACAAAATAGAGAAATTTTTATCGTTAAAAATCTTGTCATTTCTACTAAGCCAAAGCGCCCAGATAACTGCAAGCGCTCCCACCCAAAGAAGCAACTTAAACCTTGGATCGATACCATGAAGGCAATTGCCAAAGACGTTGGCCACACTAGTTAGAGGATACAGGCTAGACACTACTTGGATGATTGAGCATATAGATTTCGCAAAACGATACTGGAAGAAGAGGTGTTTAATAGTTTTGTCATGTTGACAGAAAACACACCTAGTACTTCCATACCAATTTCACTTAACAAGATTGTCCTTGGTGAGGATAACCCCCGACGAAGATACCATCCAAATATTTACAGACTAATGGTTATGAGCACAGAATTAATTAGTGGACGTATCTCCATATACTCCATAATATATGGAGCATTGTAGACTGATTGCCTGACTACTTGATCTCCAGATTTGACAAACTATTTCTGCACATCTTATGGCTCTTCTTTTTGACTTGATATCTTATATCATATGTATTTTCGGTAAACATGCACGATATGGTGTGCTGATGGAATTTTTTGTGATACCTCGTTTTATGTTGGTATCTTTCTTTTCCCCTCAATACTGATGTACTACTATGTAATCTGTCTAGCATGAACCAATGAGAAACAAAAACTAGGCTTCTGTGAGATTTTTTTTTTTGGCTGATGAATACTCCCTCCGTCCTAAAATGTAAGGCGTCTAAGGATTAGTTAAAAGTCAACGTTTCTTTAAGTTTAACCAAGTTTATACACAAAAATATAAAAATTTACAGTACTGAATCAACATGAATAGATTCACCATAAATATTTTTTTTAATATGTCCATTCGATATTGTAGATGTGAATTTTTTTTTTAAAATATTTGATCAATTTAGTAAAGTTTGACTTTTGAACAGTCCTTAGACGCCTTATATTTTGGAATGGATGGAGTATTTGAGGTACCTTACACATGTTAAATCTAATAGCGTGGTTTACCTTTTACTTCCACTGCAGATACATACCATTGGAGTTTGTTTGAGAGGAAATAGGGTCTGTTATTGGTGAAATTCTTGACCTTCATGTAGACAGATTGTATCCAATATGATTTTAACTCTTAGATATAGAATATGTATTATATTGTCAACATGCTCATGTAAGTATCTTCGAATCATACGCCCTTCACCGCCTGAGTGGAAGGGTTGTTGCCCAAATTTTTGTTTCAGGTGTGCAATATGTGATTGTGCTAAGTGGTATATCCTAGCAGTATCGACAAGGAGCACATAATATTCCAGGTGCTACTTACTTCATGTACTATATTTTTTTCCATATAGATACCTTTCTATTGATATATCATTACTCATTCCTTATTTGTTGGTAGGTTTCTTTTTGGCCATAGATAAAGATATTTGTCCAACACTTTGTTCCTAATTACCTTCGATGTAATTAATTATCAGCTTATGCCTGTACCTTTTGTTGATTTGACGTTAGAGTTATCTTTGATTAGTTTGGTACAGTTTCTACTTCATATAGCTTTCTTGAAGTAGTTTAAGTAGTTTTCCCGATTGATAGGAGCATTGGATAAATCCTAGAACAAATGCAGTTAAAAGAAGGTCTAGGTTAGGGGAAATGTGTCCATCATTATCTATAACTTTTACAAAAATATTTAGTAAAAAAAACCGTAGCAACGCACGGGCACTTTTGCTAGTAGGGTATAATATAATGACTAGGTATCTGATGGACCACGATTCGGCGTGCGAAGAAAACAATTCGGCCTGCCTTGGTCACTCCCCGCGGGCGACGGGCAGGCGACCGAAAAAACCCTACCCCAGTTCTTTCTCTCCTCCTTCCCAACCGCTGCCGTTGGCACAGGCCGCCGAGCGAAGCTCGAGCGGTGCCGGCGGCGGCGTAGCAGCCTTTCCCCGCGCGCGTGGAGGGGAGGCGCGGGGCCTCCTTGGTCGGTGGCGGTGCGCTCAGGTCAGCGACAGTTCCCGCAGTGGCGGGTCTTCCTGGGCGGCGCGTGATGGGTTCGTTGCATGTAAAATAAAAAATTCTACCGCAAGAATGAATAAAACCAAGATCCAATCTATGGAAAAACGTCAAGATCTAATCTACTAGATTGAAGCAACGAGAAAGGTTGGATCCACATACCCTTGTAGATCGCTAAGCGGAAATGAGATCGGATCTCGTGGGTGATGTAGTCGTACACTTGCCGATCTCAAGATCGCGATGACGGTCCCTCCGGCGCTGCAATCGAACAGCACCTCCTCCTTGTTCCAGCAAGCGGGGAGATGTGGTAGATGGGATCTAGTCCAGCAACACGACGGCGTGGTGGTGGTGGAGAATTTGCGCGGAAAGAACTTTGCCTGTTCGCGTTGGATGGAAGAAACTAGACAAAAGGTGGAGCAAACGGTGCAAACGGAAGCAGCCAAAAATCTGTGTTTTTTCGACGCTCCCGTTCGTCCGCCTTTATAAGAGCATCTCCAACAGGCGCGCTAAAACGGCCGCGCGGCATAAAAACTGCCGGTTTGCAGCGCGCGGGAGCAAAATCGCCGCTCCAGCAGACGCTGCAAACGGCGCGAATGTTTCCTTGGCATCCACCCTCACTCGGGCCTCTGGAAACACATTTTCTTCCTCCGGCGCAAAAACTCGAAGAACTTTATCTACAACGTAGGTGGAGTTTGCATCTTCGTCCGCCCCGATGTCGACTACTTCGACGTGAAGTTCGCCGATTCCGTCCAAGGCTGGCGCAGGAAATGTCTTTACATCAAGGATAAGTCCTCCCCTGCCCAAGAATATGGTCTTGCGCCCTTCGACGGTGCCGAAGAAAATTCAGAGGCGCAAGTCCTGGGACGCAGAAGTTACAGCCGAAGAAAAGGTGGCCACTGATGCCCTGATTACCCGTATTCACGAGCTTCAAAACACCGACGGAACAGAACTTTTGGGTGTGCAAATCATTGCATATTTCCTTCGGATTGGAGTGCAGCCCCTACAGGCTCGCAAAAATCCTCTTTGGATGTTCTCCGGTGATGATGATGCTGACCGTATTTCCGGGGATCTTTACGTGAAGGACTTGGAGAAACTCGTCTCGCCGCTTTACCTCCTTGAACGAAACAACGAAGTTCCTCCAACGTGTCGCGTGGAACCATATAGTGGTAGCCACTCCCTCCCCGAAGTATGTAATATATGTCGAGTTGTATTCCCCATTTTTTCGACTACTATTGTTTTCCTGTCAATGTGTTGAATTTCTTGTTTTCTATTGCTTTGTATCTTACAGAACCACCAAACTCTCTCCTCTCTTCCCCCACTTCCCGAAGGTGGAGAAGTGGATGAACAGGTCGTTATTGCCGACGACTCGCAAGAGTCCTCTCCGCCTGAGAGTGAACCTATAGGATCTCACAGATCTGCGGGTTCTTCTAACAAAGAGACGGAATCAGAACAACGTTCTGAATCTGCCCACTCCGTCTCTCCTCCTCCTGCCACTTCTCCGGAAGGGCGCAAGAGGAAGCGAAACGATGACGAAGACTCCGGCGCGTCCAAGCTCGCCGAACCAACTGCTGGAGAATCTTCTCCAGAAGAACTAGAAACTTTCGACCCGACTGGCGCTGTTTCTTCGTAAGTTGCTTCTTTTTTGCCTTTTCCTATCTCCTTTTCTTTTGGTTCCTTCATTTTTTTATGTTGCTACTATGTTGACAGAGCTGACGAAGGGGAAGAGGAAGAGGAACCCGAAGCTCATGGGCCAGCCCGTACGAGCACCTCCAACTGTTGGGATTCGTTGCATAGAAAACAAAAAATTTCCTACCGCGAGAACGCAATCCAAGCCAAGATGCAATCTAGAAGACGGGAGCAACGAGGGGATGTTCGAGACTCACCCTTGAATATTTCCAAAGCCTACAAGAGTAGGCTCTTGTTGCTGCGGTAGACGATCACTTGCCGCTTGCAAAAGCGTGTAGAAGATCTTGATCACGGTGCCACAATCGGGCAGCACCTCCGTACTCGGTCACACGTTCGGTGTTGATGAAGACGACATCCTTCTCCCCGTTCCAGCGGGCAGCGGAAGTAGTAGATCCTCCTTGGAATCCCGGCAGCACGACGGCGTGGTGGCGGTGGTGGTGGAGATCTCCGACAGAGCTTCGCCTAAGCTATGTGGGAGAGAGAGGTAGGAGGGAACCGCTAGGGTTTGGGAGAGGAGGCGCCGGCTAGGGAAGCCTTGAGGGGGTGCGGCCATGGTGGTATTGATGTGGCCGGCCAGCCCCTCTCCTCTCCTCTATATATAGGTGGAAGCCCCAAGGTTTAGGTCAAAGTCTCCGAATAAGACCCCAACATAAACCTTCCATGTGACCAAACCTAGGGGGAGTGGGACTCCCCCCTTTCCTTGGTGGGGTGGCCGGCCACCATGGGGAGGAGTCCACCTCGGACTCCTCCTCCCTTAGGATGGCCGGCCAACGTGGGTGGAGTCCCTCTGGGACTCCACCTTCCATGCCGATTTCTTCCGGACTCATCTAGAACCTTCCTGGAAAAATACCGGATCATTTTCAAACCTAGAAAATGACTTCCTATATATGAATCTTATTCTCCGGACCATTCCGGAACTCCTCGTGATGTCCTGGATCCCATCCGAGACTCCGAACAAAATTTCGAACTCCATTCCATATTTCCATATCTACTTAAACGACATCAAACCTTAAGTGTGTCACCCTACGGTTCGCGAACTATGTAGACATGGTTGAGACTTCTCTCCGACCAATAACCAATAGCGGGATCTGGAGATCCATAATGGCTCCCACATATTCAACGATGACTTTAGTGATCGACTGAACCATTTACATATGATACCGATTCCCTTTGTCACGCGATATTTTTACTTGTCCGAGGTTTGATCATCGGTATCTCTATACCTCGTTCAACCTCGTCTCCTGACAAGTACTCTTTACTCGTGCCGTGGTATGTGGTCTCTTATGAACCATTCATATGCTTGCAAGCTATTAGACGACATTCCACCGAGAGGGCCCAGAGTATATCTATCCGTCACCGGGATGGACAAATCCCACTGTTGATCCATATGCCTCAACTCATACTTTCCGGATACTTAATCCCACCTTTATAACCACCCGTTTACGCAGTGGCGTTTGATGTAATCAAAGTACCTTTCCGGTATAAGTGATTTACATGATCTCATGGTCGAAAGGACTAGGTAACTATGTATCGAAAAACTTATAGCAAATAACTTAATGACGTGATCTTATGCTACGCTTAATTGGGTGTGTCCATTACATCATTCACATAATGACATAACCTTGTTATTAATAACATCCAATGTTCATGATCATGAAACTATGATCATCTATTAATCAAGAAGCTAGTTATACAAGAGGCTTACTAGGGACTCCTTGTTGTTCACATAACACACATGTATCAATGTTTCGGTTAATACAATTATAGCATGGTATGTAAACATTATCATAAACACAAAGATATATTATAATAACCATTTTATTATTGCCTCTTGGGAATATCTCCAACAGTCTCCCACTTGCACTAGAGTCAATAATCTAGTTTACATATGTAAAGATATAACACCTTGGCCTTCCGGTGCTTTATCATGTTTTTCTCACGGGAGAAATTTTAGTCAACGGATCTGACATGCTCAGAAATGTATGTATTTTGCAATTCATTTTGCGTCTCAACGCATCACTCATTTTCCAAATGAGTCGGCATTAAATATGTTTGGTCTTCTGGTGGAACCTTAATTCCGCGGTCTGAAATATGTCACTAATACTGTCACATACAATATAGGTTTAAAGTTCTGACACTATCAGAACTACACCAAGTTCTCAAAGAACTTCTCGACTCAACATCCTCAGTCATTGTCAAAACAATGTCATGCTTTGCCTATGTTTGTAGAATCCGTTACAATATTTAGAACTCTTCTAAATCTAGCATTGTGTTACCTTTTAAACAATACTTAGCCTAATTGAGATTTGAATTTCATTTTTATATGTGACCAAAACAAATATCGGTGCAACATCTTACAGCGATTTGTTTGACATTACCCCATATAAAATTATATATATATCCTTGGTTCTTCTAAAGTACTCAAGGATATTCTTACTGTCGTCCAATGATCATCACATGAATCATTCTGGTATATGCTCATAACATTTTAGAGCACAGGACATCTGATTGTGTACATATTATTCGTGATCTATAATCACTTATGTGTTTTTACTCATTGAGTGTCAGATACACTCAAGTCTTGTTTAAAACTTCACATGAAAAGAACACCTTCTTAATATTTCTATATTGAACTACTTCAATATCCATTCTATGTAATTTGACTTAAACTTATTATGTGTTTCAATCTATCTTCATAGATCTTGACACTAAATATGTTTCTCGTCCATATTCTTTCATTGAAGTTAATTCTCAATGAAACCTTTTATAATCAAGTATATAATTACATCATTTATAAGCAACTATATGTCATCTACATAAAGTATTATAAATATGTCTCAGCGCTCCCACTTAATTTCTTGCAAATGCAAGCATCTTCATCGTTTCTGATGAAATCCAAAACTCTTTGACTATTTCTTCCTGTGAAGATTCCAACTCCGCCATACTCACTTCATCCAATTGAAGTTCGTATACCTATCTAGTATTCCACGGACTAGCAAAACAATTGGTTGTATCTTGTATACACCTTTAATACACACTTCTGTTAAGTAATGTATTTTGCCATCCTACTATCATATCTCATGAAAGAAATATGTAGCGATTACTAGAATAATCCACATAGATTATAAGCATTGCTACGGAAGATCTAATCTTATTGTAGTCAACTCTTTAAACTTTGTCGTAAACAACTTTTCGACAAGTCGAGCTTATTCAAGGATATTCCATCCAAGTCCATCAATTTTATAGATCCATTTACTTTCAAAAAAGTATTCATCTATCTTGGATTTCATGGCATATAGCCATTTTAACGGAGTCAGGGCCCATCATAACTTCTTTGTATGTAGTTAGTTTATCATTGTTCAAAAACAATCCTTTGTTCACAAATCATTTATTTGATCACAAAGTAAACCATACCTACGATCTCCATGACTATAACATTTTGTAGACATGGGAGCCATGATCGTCGTGGCCGCTTCCGGAACCAATTCCGATGCTGCGCTACTCTGATCATTATGCTCAGGTTCATAAACCTTATCAAGTTCTATTGTCCTCCCACTCAAATACTTCTCTAAAAACAATTTCTTAGAAATAAGTAAGAAACATTGACAAACACTTTTGTCTTTGTCTCCATAGTGGAAAGAATTCCCAATCAATTCTGTGGGATAACCAACAAAGACATTCATCCGATTTTGGTTGTAAACTTATTTACTTTATGCTATGCATTCCAAAATTTAAGAAAGGACTATTAGGGTTCATACCCATGCCATAACTCGTATGGTGTCATTTCAACGAATCATGATGATGCTCTATTCAGTGTAAAAGTGGTAGTCTCTAAAGCATAATCCACAAAATATAATGACATCAATATTTTATCTCATCATTGATCCAACAAGGTTTGGATACATCTCTCGGATACTCCATCATCATTATGATACTCCAAGAAACGTGAGTTTTAGAACAATTTCATAACTCTCTTAGATGTTCGCTAAAAACTCGTAATTCAAATATTTCCCCATGATCCATTCATAGATATATATTTGACTTTTCTATTACGATGATTTCCACTTCATGCTGAAATTTATTTGAATCCATTCAAATGTTTCAAACTTCTTCCTTATCGAATATATCCACATATATACTCAATTCATTGTTGGAAGTTTTTCATGAAGTAGAAGAATCTCCCGCACACAACTATGCCCAGTGAACCTCATACATCATCATGTATGTTTCCACTAAGTTAGTTGTCCGTTCAACTCTTGGCCTATGAATGGTATTTTAGTCATTCTTTAGAAAAGATTTGCAAGCGCCAATTGATTCAAAAATCAAATGACTCCAAAAATCCATTTGCATGGAGTTCCTTCATGCGCTCCTTTCTAACATGACCTAAATGGCGGTTCCACAAATAAGTGTAATTCGAATCATTTGCCTTATGGAATTTTAGCGTCAGTATTATGTGTGTGTGTTTCACCATTAAGATTTATAATAACTTATCCATCGTACATGGAGTAATGCCATAATTTGAACAACTCATTATTTTCATTTGACCAGAGCAAAATAACAATTATTAAGTTCTTTATTATAAATTCTAAGGGCTAGATAAAATGCCAATGATGAACATAATAACACTTTATTTTTGTTCCAGACATGCATTCCTATCATGTTCCTTGTCAGTCACTTAGGCCATTGTATTCTTGTATTGCATTGTTTTGTATGACACTTCATACCAACCAATATGGTACAAATACCCAAGAATTTCATTGTGTGACCAAACGAGGAATACATCCATAACATGTATATCATTTATATACACCTGAGCTAGACTTTCTAGTCTTTTCTTTCTTTCTGCCAAAATATCTTTTGTTGTTTTTCTTTTAGCTTTCCTCATTCTTAGAAAACACTTCACCTTCAATAACTTCTAGGTTTGTTGGTCAAATACCAATAACTTTGAGGTTCTTACTTTGAAGTTGATCATCGTATGACAAGTGTTCCGGATTTCACTATTAGTAACCTTGTAATATGATGAACAATTTCACTTATAATTTTATCCATTGTTTCATGATGACTTACCGAGACCATGTCTGTACATGCTAGGCTCGTTTAAAGTTTAACCTCAGTATTCGCATGTGCAAATCTGACTTGCACCCGTTGCATGCACTCGTAGAATCTATAACACCCGATCATCACGAGATGCTTCGAAACAACGAGTCTTAGCAACGGTGCATACTAAGGACGATCATTTCATAGATATGCGAATATCTTTAGTGTCCAACTTAGTTGGAGGATTGGGACGCCGGGCGTCTTCAACCTTTGTACATTCCCATAAAACTTATGAGTTTATGTAGTCTCACTAGATTATATTCTATCATCTTGCAATAAGGTCTTAGATATCACATATATCTCATACCTTGCTTATTTCTGAAAACTAAATTTTCAGCTCCTTACTTTTTCAAACAGATTTGAACTTCAAGTTTCATGGAGACAAGATAACTTTAGGTACTAATTGAAATCATAGCTCTTTGAATCAACAATGTGAGGTTTACTAAAAGTTTGCAATAGGACTTAAACAATTCTCGATTCTTGAACAATACGGTACCGATCCGTAAAGTTTCTTGTCGGATTTTAACGAGTATTTCTATCTCAATTACAAGACTAGTGCATGGTAGAAAAACGGATGCCAATGCTACAAAATTAATTCAAAATACTACTCAGACTATGTTTATGATAATTAGTTCATGTTTTAATCTAATTACTAATGAACTCCCACTTAATACAACATCCCTCATAGTTGTTAAGTGGTACACGATCCACATCCACTACACCAAAACCGATCATCACGTGAGATGATGTAGCTTCAATGGTGAACATCAACATGTTGATCATATCATCCATATGACTCGTGTTCAACCTTTCGGTTTCCGTTGTCCCGAGGCCATGTGTGTACATGCTAGGCTCGTCAAGCAAACCCAAGTATTCTGTGTGTGCAAACATGGCTTACACCCGTTGTTTATGAATGTAGAATCTATCACATCCGATCATCACGAGATGCTTCGAAACGACGAACTGTTGCAACGGTGCATACAAGGGGAGAACACTTTATTATCTTGATATTAATGTGAGGGATCATCTTATAATGCTACCGTCACATTCTAAGCAAAATAAGATGCATAAAGGATTAACATCACATGCAATTCATATGTGATATGATATGGCCCTTTAGTCTTTGTGCCTTCGATCTTCATCTCCAAAGCACGGACATGATCTCCATCATCAACGGGCATGATCTCCATCATCGTCGGCGTAGCGTCAAGGTCCATGGCGCCGTCTTCATGGTTGTTCACCTCATGTAGCCACTATTACAACTACTTTGAAATACTACTCAACATGAAATTTAAAGACAACCATAAGGCTCCTGCCGGTTGTCACAATACAATAATGATCATCTCATACATAATCATCATCACATTATGGCCATATCACATCACCAAACCCTGCAAAAACAAGTTAGACGTCTCTAATTTGGTTTGCATATTTTATGTGGTTTAGGGTTTTCGAGTGAGATCTTATCTACCTACGAACATGAACCACAACGGTGATACTAGTGTTGTCAATAGAAAGAGTAAATTGAATCTTCACTATGGTGGGAGAGACAGACACCCGCAAAGCCACTTATGCAATACAAGTTGCATGTCAAACGTGGAGCAAGTCTCATGAACGCGGTCATGTAAAGTTATCCCGAGCCGGTTCATCCCACCATGCCACAAAGATGCAAAGTACTCGAACTAAAGACAACAAAGCATCAATGCCCACAAACAATTGTGTTCTACTCGTGCAACCATCTATGCATAGACACGGCTCTGATACCACTGTAGGGATTCGTTGCATAGAAAACAAAAAATTTCCTACCGCGAGAACGCAATCCAAGCCAAGATGCAATCTAGAAGACGGGAGCAACGAGGGGATGTTAGAGACTCACCCTTGAAGATTTCCAAAGCCTACAAGAGTAGGCTCTTGTTGCTGCGGTAGACGATCACTTGCCGCTTGCAAAAGCGTGTAGAAGATCTTGATCACGGTGCCACAGTCGGGCAGCACCTCCGTACTCGGTCACACGTTCGGTGTTGATGAAGACGACGTCCTTCTCCCCGTTCCAGCGGGCAGCAGAAGTAGTAGATCCTCCTTGGAATCCCGGCAGCACGACGGCGTGGTGGCGGTGGTGGTGGAGATCTCCGACAGAGCTTCGCCTAAGCTATGTGGTAGAGAGAGGTAGGAGGGAACCGCTAGGGTTTGGGAGAGGAGGCACCGGCTAGGGCAGCCTTGAGGGGGTGCGGCCATGGTGGTATTGATGTGGCCGGCCAGCCCCTCTCCACTCCTCTATATATAGGTGGAAGCCCCAAGGTTTAGGTCAAAGTCTCCGAATAAGACCCCAACATAAACCTTCCATGTGACCAAACCTAGGGGAGTGGGACTCCCCCTTTCCTTGGTGGGGTGGCCGGCCACCATAGGGAGGAGTCCACTTGGGACTCCTCCTCCCTTAGGCTGGCCGGCCAAGATGGGTGGAGTCCCTCGGGACTCCACCTTCCATGCCGATTTCTTCCGGACTCTTCTAGAACCTTCCCTGGAAAAATACCGGATCATTTTCAAACCTAGAAAATGACTTCCTATATATGAATCTTATTCTCCGGACCATTCCGGAACTCCTCGTGATGTCCTAGATCCCATCCGAGACTCCGAACAAAACTTCGAACTCCATTCCATATTTCCATATCTACTTAAACGACATCAAACCTTAAGTGTGTCACCCTACGGTTTGCGAACTATGTAGACATGGTTGAGACTTCTCTCTGACCAATAACCAATAGCGGGATCTGGAGATCCATAATGGCTCCCACATATTCAACGATGACTTTAGTGATCTACTGAACCATTTACATATGATACCAATTCCCTTTGTCACGCGATATTTTTACTTGTCCGAGGTTTGATCATCGGTATCTCTATACCTCGTTCAACCTCGTCTCTTGACAAGTACTCTTTACTCGTGCCGTGGTATGTGGTCTCTTATGAACCATTCATATGCTTGCAAGCTATTAGACGACATTCCACCGATAGGGCCCAGAGTATATCTATCCGTCATCGGGATGGACAAATCCCACTGTTGATCCATATGCCTCAACTCATACTTTCCGGATACTTAATCCCACCTTTATAACCACCCATTTACGCAGTGGTGTTTGATGTAATCAAAGTACCTTTCCGGTATAAGTGCTTTACATGATCTCATGGTCGAAAGGACTAGGTAACTATGTATCGAAAAGCTTATAGAAAAAACTTAATGAGGTGATCTTATGCTACGCTTAATTGGGTGTGTCCATTACATCATTCACATAATGACATAACCTTGTTATTAATAACATCCAATGTTCATGATCATGAAACTATGATCATCTATTAATCAACAAGCTAGTTATACAAGAGGCTTACTAGGGACTCCTTGTTGTTCACATAACACACATGTATCAATGTTTCGGTTAATACAATTATAGCATGGTATGTAAACATTATCATAAACACAAAGATATATTATAATAACCATTTTATTATTGCCTCTTGGGCATATCTCCAACACCAACACGCTGGTTCTTTCCGAAGAACATCGTGTTGAAGTGGAAAATTCGCCTCCCCCACAGCATGTTTCAGAAGCACCGACTCCCGTGCCCAGCCCCCAAGCGCCTAAGTCGAAGAAAGCTAAAACCGGGGCTGGTAGCACACAGGAACTTGCCACTGGGAGTATATCGGGTCCTCTCCTTGTGGATGTAAGTTCCCTTTTTCTTGCTTGTCGTCTTTTTTGCTTATCGAATTTTTCTCCCATGACTATACTTTTCTATTTTGTCGACTTCCTGTGCAGCCTTTAATGAAAAATCTATTCAATTGGGCTCCCGATTTATCGGGTTCCGTGACAAGGCCGCCACTTTAAGAGGTAGAGCTTCGCTGCCCTTAGCATGTTTACATATCTCCATCTTGATTCTACGTCCTTTGATATTTTCCTTTCAGATGCACTCCGCCGTGTTGAAGAACGTGCCGACGAGCTGGAGGCCAAGCTCAAAGCTAGCGAAGAAGCCCGCCAAAAGGCTGAAAAAGATGTCGCTGTTGTCGAAGATCTTCGCCAGAGGCTCAAAATCGCTGAGGATGCTTTGAGTAACAAAGAGACCCAGCAAATCGAGCGCGAAAATTCTATAGTGGAGCCCCTCGAAACGCAGAACTGAAGATTCCTGAGTAAGCCGTACTTTCATTTACCTTCTGCTTTTGTTTGTTGTTTGTTTATCTTTAGTGCTGACGAGCTCCTGCTTTTTCTCTAGCAGGGAAGATGGGTGAGCATTACACTTTGAATCAAGAATCCGATGATCGTCTTGTCGATACTCTCGACATTCTTAAGCTGAACTGCGATATGGCACACACATGCATTTCCTCCGCACGGGCTTCCCTGAAGCGCATCTTTCTCCACTTCTTCCGGAAGGATACCCAACCAGAGATTTTCTCTTAGCTCACTCAGCATTTCCTGGCAAAGGAAGATCCGGCTTTGCTTATCGTCAGGCTAGCCAAAAGATTGTAATCGAAGGAACCATCGCCCTTGTCGCGGCCAGCAGCTAAGAAGTTGACTGGGTGAAAGCTAGGACTCCCAAGGGTTTGAAATCGACGAAGTGGAAGGCTCTAGTGAAAGATGCCAAGGATTTCTCGAAGAAAATTATCGCCTTCCTTGACCCAACGTCCTCCGCTTCTGCTTGCACTGCTCAGACGGAGGTCAAGTAGACCAACTCGTGTCTCTTTTTTCTTTTCTCTTTTGTAGCTATTTACGCCTTATGTTGCTCCCGACAATTTGTATGGGCTCTCTAGGAGCCATCTTTTGTAGGAACTCGCCTTATGTAAATGTGTTGAATATGAATGAAAAAATATGCCTTGCCAAATAACTGATGTCGATTTTTCTTGTCTTCCAGTTGATTTTTGATAACTATACTGGAGTTGGACCTTCCAACGCTTCACCCGCTACTTCTCACTCTGCGAGAGCGCCTGTCGATGTTTCATTGGAAGTTTCGTCGGGTTCTATCTTGGTGAACCACGAGATGGCTAAGTTGCGGCAACAATTGCAGTCGATGAAAAAACAAGCTGTGATTGTCATGGAGCAATCTCGTAAATCTTTGGATCGGGAATGAGCTGCCCTTCAGCAGGCGTGATACGTCTCAAACGTATCTATAATTTCTTATGTTCCATGCTACTTTTATGATGATACACACATGTTTTATACACACTTTATGTCATTATTATGCGTTTTCCGGAACTAACCTATTGACGAGATGCCGAAGTGCCGGTTCTCGTTTTCTGCTGTTTTTGGTTTCAGAAATCCTAGTAAGGAAATATTCTCGGAATTGGACGAAATCAACGCCCAGGACCTTATTTTCCCCGGAAGCATCCTGAGAGTCAGAGAGGCACCAGAGGGGAGCCCTGGGGGCCCCACCCCACAGGGCGGCGCGGCCTGGACCCTAGGCGCGCCAGCCTATGGGGGGCCACCCCCTGGCTCCTCCGAGGCCGCCTCTTCGCCTATTAAAGCCGTCCTAACCTAAAGCTTCGATACAGAAAAGCCACGGTACGAGAAACCTTCCAGAGCCGCCGCCATCGCGAAGCCAACATCTGGGGGACAGGAGTCTCTGTTCCGGCACGCCGCCGGGACGGGGAAGTGCCCCCGGAAGGCTTCTCCATCAACACCACCGCCATCTTCATCAACGCTGCTGTCTCCCATGAGGAGGGAGTAGTTCTCCATCGAGGCTAAGGGCTGTACCGGTAGCTATGTGGTTAATCTCTCTCCCATGTACTTCAATACAATGATCTCATGAGCTGCCTTACATGATTGAGATTCATATGAGCTTTGTATCACTATTCATCTATGTGCTACTCTTGTGATGTTATTAAAGTAGTCTATTCCTCCTTCACGGTGTAATGGTGACAGTGTGTGCATCGTGTAGTACTTGGCGTAGGTTATGATCATAATCTCTTGTAGGTTATGGAGTTAATTATTACTATGATAGTATTGATGTGATTTATTCCCCCTTCATAGTGTAAAGGTGACGAGTGTGTATGCTATGTTAGTACTCGGTTTAAGTTGCAAAGATCTATTATGCTCTAAAGGTTACTTAAATATGAATGCCGAATGTTGTGGCGCTTGTTAACTCCGGCTTGAGGGAGCTCTTGTAGCCCTACACAACGAATGGTGTTCATTATCAAACAAGAGTATATGTAGCACAAAGGAAGAGAACTTATTTATTTATGCGATCAATGTTGAGAGTGTCCACTAGTGAAAGTATGATCCCTAGGCCTTGTTTCCAATACTGCAAACACCGCTTGTTTCTTGTTCTCTTGCATGTTTACTTCTGCAATATTACTACCATCAATCGCACGCCGGCAAGCACTTTTACGGCGCCGTTACTACTGCTCATATTCATTCATACCACTTGTATTTCACTATCTCTTCGCCGAACTAGTGCACCTATACATCCGACAAGTGTATTAGGTGTGTTGGGGACACAAGAGACTTCTTGTATCGTGATTGCAGGGTTGCTTGAGAGGGATATCTTTGACCTCTTCCTCCCTGAGTTCGATAAACCTTGGGTGATCCACTTAAGGAAACTTGCTGCTGTTCTACAAACCTCTGCTCTTGGAGGCCCAACACTGTCTACAAGAATAGAAGCACCCGTAGACATCAAGGCGCAGGAGGCCCTTGCGTTGAAAGAAACTGCGACTGCTGATGTTGCGCGATCTGCGCAACGCGAGAATTATAAGCTCGACCTGATGACAGATGCGAGCCACGACA
Source organism: Lolium rigidum (assembly GCF_022539505.1). NCBI lineage: Eukaryota > Viridiplantae > Streptophyta > Magnoliopsida > Poales > Poaceae > Lolium > Lolium rigidum. The sequence goes on along the minus strand of NC_061513.1, from coordinate 180,714,663 downwards.
AGGCTGGTATGTTGCTGTTGTTTTATGGATCCTTTGCCATCTTTTCTGTGCCCTTTATTGTGCTTCAATTCTTTATTCTTCTTTCCATAGGTGCCTTTTATAGATGCTACCGCTGAAGAACAACGGGTAAATGCGCGGGTGGAAACCCTTCTTCAACTTGCCAAACAGAATGATAGTGACTTCTGGGCAGATGAAGATCGTACTCGCTGTATCGTTCAATTCCAGGACCGCGCCGCCCAAGTTCGAGAATTCCGTGACTTCTTCGGCGAGTACTCCGGCCATGGTGTACAATGCTATGTTTTTCCTCGGAACCCTCGGCCCTAAAATCTTACCGGAGCTTATGAGTAAATTCAGATACGCTCGGAGTATCCACGACTTTACGAAGGCTCAAATGATGGCTTGCGCTAAGTTTTCCCTAATTTGGTTGAAGGTCTGCCACTCGAAGTTGGAATGTAGCAATATTATCGAAACTTTTTACCGCAAGACGTGGAAGAGGAGGATAAATGTTGACAAACATAGTGCGGTTGTATCTCTCGTAGCCGAAAAAAATGATCGATGAGCTTCTTAGAGTGGACGCCAATTTCTTCAAGGACTTTCGGTATGATGATTCGACACAAATTGTCCGTGCCGCAAGAGAGAACATAACCATAGATAGATTTGTGTAGGAATTATTTTTCTTTTCTCAAACGCGTTTGGTTGGAACTGAACCGCAAGATTGCATATATTTTTAAGTCGTGTATATTGTAAATATCATTGTGAGGCTTATGTAAAGCCAAGGAAAATTCCTGTGTTATCTTTTTTCCTTTGAGCCCCTAAGTATCTCGGCTGGCGTTACTATCTTTATTGTTCGCGAAGTTTTTCACGGAACCAAGGCGTTTAAATTGACGGATATACACAAGTCGAATATATTGTAAGTTTTTCGGGTTCGAACCCTCGAGTGTTGCTTGAAAGAAAAGAGAAGTATTTTCATCAATTTTTTTATTTCAACCATGCTATATTGCAGCATCGCAAGCCCGCCTCATTAAAAAAATTCAGCCCCACTCGGTGCCCTGAAAGGAAAGAGTGCGTCTGAAAACTTGCGAGCTCTTCAGATACAATGTATTTACGTGGATTGTACTATATTGACTTTCCTCTAGGCGTAGAAACGCCGCAGCTGCGCCACGTTCCACGGGTTTGGCTCATCTTTTCCTGACTTCTTGTCCTTCAACCTGAAGCTCCCCCTGGAATTACTTCAGTAACTATGTATGGCCCTACCCATGGGGACTCGAATTTTTCATGGATGTCTTGCTTGAGAAGAACTACTAGATCGCCAACTTCGAACGACCTGGGCTGCATACGTTGACTATGGTAGTTCGTGAGATTTTGCTGATATGTGGTTACTCTCGCTAGTACCTTGTCTCTGGCTTCATCGAGTGCGTCCACATCATCTTCTAGCGCCTTTCGCGAGGTTTCTTCATCGTATTTTGCGACTCTGGCAGAGTTATTCTCTATCTCTATCGGGAGTACCGTCTCGGCTCCATGAACTAAGAAGAACGGAGTTTCTTGGGTCGCTGTGTTGGGTGTTGTTCGTATGCTCCACAGTACGTTGGGCAACTCATCGACCCAAGTATGCCACGCTTTTTCTAGTGGTGTCAGTAAACGCTTCTTGATGCCATTGCAGATGATGCCATTTGCTTTTTTGACTTGGCCATTGGTTTGCGGGTGCGCCACCGATACAAACTGTAATTTGATGCCCACGCCTTCGCAGTAATGTTTGAATTCTCGGGAAGTGAAGTTGATGCCATTGTCCGTGACTATGCTGTTAGGGACGCCAAATCGAAAAACTATTCCCTTGATGAATTTCATCCCTGATGACGCGTCTGCCGACGTTACTGGTATTGCTTCAATCCACTTTGTAAATTTTTCGACAGCTACCAGCAAATATACGTGTCCTCCTGGCCAAGACTTGTGCAATTTCCCCATCATATCTAGCCCCCATTGTGCGAAAGGCCATGCCAATGGTATGGGCATTAATTCTGCTGCTGGTGACTGAGGTTTGGATGCGAACATCTGACAAGCTTCACAGGTACGCACGTTTTCCTTTGCGTCTTCTATTGCTGACAACCAATAAAATCCTGCCCGAAAAGCTTTGGCTGCTATTGCTCGGCTGCTTGCGTGGTGGCCATATATTCCTTCATGTATATCCTTTAATATGACTCGCCCTTCTTCGGGTGTAACACACCACTGCAGCACTCCTGATATACTTCATTTATGTAGCTCTCCTTTAACCACAGTGAACGCCTTGGATCGTCTGATAACTCTTCGTGCTGCCACTGGATCCTGAGGTATTTCCTTTCTCGTGATATATGCTACATACACCTGCATCCATGGAACTTCAATCTATTGGAGATATGCCCAAGAGACAATAATAAAGTGGTTATTATATATCTTTGTGTTTATGATAAATGTTTGTATACCATGCTATAATTGTATTAACCGAAACATTGATACATGTGTGTTATGTAAACAACAAGGAGTCCCTAGTAAGCCTCTTGTATAACTAGCTTTTTGATTAATAGATGATCATGGTTTCGTGATCATGAACATTGGATGTTATTAATAACAAGGTTATGTCATTAGATGAATGATATAATGGACACACACCCAAATAAGCGTAGCATAAGATCACGTCATTAAGTTCAATTTTC
>NC_061513.1:180682072-180711876 GCF_022539505.1 Lolium rigidum | reverse complement strand
TCGTTCTTGCGGTAGGAATTTTTTATTTTCTATTCTACGAATCCCATCACAATCATCATGACTTCCTCTAGTTCTTCCTCGTCATCTGATGTATGTGTTTCTTGACCTGCTGGAGCCCCCCGAATCTTTCTTGGCCTTTTCCTTTTTCTTCGATTGCTTCGGTGTCTTCGTCGCCTTGGTTGACCTTTCACTGATTTCCTCCCAAAAAACACCAGGTGGTATTGGCAGGCATTGCGAGCCGATGTTTGCCAAAACGTCGGCTTCATCATTGTTGAGCATGCTGATGTGGTTTACTTTGCAACCATCGAAGGTTTTCTCGAGTTCGTTGTACACCTCCTTATATGCTATCATGCTATCATTGACTGCGTCGCACTTGTTCATCACCTGTTGAGCCACCAGCTGGGAGTCGCCTAAGATTTTTAAGTGGGTAGCACCGCACGCTATTGCCATCTTCATCCCGTGAATCAAGGCTTCATATTCTGCCTCATTATTTGATGCGTTGGGGATGGTCACCCGCAATATATACTTCATCTTGACCCCTTGGGGTGAGACAAGTACCACGCCTGCTCCTGCTCCTTCCAATCTCTTGGTCCCCTCGAAATTCATGTGCCAGTTACTCGATAAATCAGGGGGTCCCGTGGTTTGGAGTTCCATCCATTCTGCGATGAAGTCTGGCAAGATTTGTGACTTGATTGCTTTTCTCTTTTCATCTGTGATGTCCCTAGGGGAAAGCTCGATTCCCCAAAGGGAGACACGTCATGTAGCTTCTGGATTGTTTAAGATATTCGAGAGAGGCTCCTCGTTGACCACTATTATCGGGTGTGCCGAAAAATAGTGCAACAACTTTCTTCCTATCGTGAATACTCCATATGCTAGTTTCTGATAATGCGGGTAACGCTGCTTAGATGGTGAGAGCACCTCGCTAATGAAGTATAATGGTCGTTGAACTCCATGGATCTTCCCTTCTTCTTCTTCTCGCTCTACCACTAGGACTGTGCTGACCACCTGAGGTGTGGCCGCGATGTATAGCAGGAGAGGTTCTTTTTTTCTTTTGGAGCCACCAGTACTGGTGGTGTCGAAATAGTGCGCTTGAGATGCTCAAAGGCTTTGTCTGATTCTTCGTTCCACTCGAACTTTTCCCCTTGCTTGATGAGCGCGTAGAAAGGCAGCGCTTTTTCTCCCAACCTTGCGACAAATCTGCTTAATGTTGCGACTCACCCAGTTAGATGATGTATTTCCTTAAGCTTGGTTGGTTTCCTCATCGTCAAGATGGCTTGTATCTTTTATGGGTTGGCTTCGATCCCTCAAGCTGATACTAGGTATCCGAGGAGTTCTCCTGCAGGAACTCCAAAGGAACATTTCATCGGGTTCAGCTTGAGGCGAAACTTGTCGAGGTTGTCGAAGGTTTCTCGCAGGTCGTTGATGAGAGATGACCATGTCTTTGTTGTGATGACGACATCATCGATATATACTTGAACGTTCTTGCCAATCTGCGTGGCGAAACACTTCTGCATCATCCTCTGGTAAGTGGCTCCTGTGTTTTTTAACCCGAAGGGCATTGTCCTGTAGCAGAACATGCCATAAGGAGTTATGAAAGCTGTTTTAACTTCATCTTCTTCTTTTAAGCGGATCTGATTGTAACCAGAATACGCGTCCAGGAAGGAAAGACGTTCGCAACCTGCTGTGGAGTCGATAATTTGATCGATCCTCGGGAGGGGAAAGTGATCCTTTGGATAATGTTTATTGAGACACGTGAAGTCGACGCACATGCAAAGAACTTCAGTGTTTTTCTTCGGGACCAGCACTGGGTTGGCGACCCACGTGGCCTCGGTGTGTAGTTCCTTGATGAAACCCGCTTCTTTGAGTCGACGGATCTCAGATAGCATAGCTTATCGGTTTGGCTCGGAGAAACGCCGCAAAGATTGTCGAATCGGTCTAGCTCTTGGATCTAGATTGAGGGGATGCTCGGCAAGTTGCCTGGGTACTCCTGGCATGTTAGCTGGACACCATGCAAAGATTTCCCAGCGCTCACGGAGGAACTCGACGAGCGCGCTTTCCTATGCGCTATCCATGTTTGTTGCCGATAGTTCTCGTCTTCTTGGGATCTATCGGGTGGATCTGCACTTCCTTGGATTTCTTGGAGGTGTCGAAAGCTTGCTCCTTTAGTGGCCTTCCTCCGTCAGGTAGTACATCATAATTGGTTGTTAGCCTAGACGCGTCGTACTCTGCTTGTATCCCGAAGGTTTCAGACAGCTTATGAAAATCCTTGTCGCATTTATTCGCCATAGCAAAACTTCCTTTAACTGTTATTGGGCCGTTAGGTCCAGGGATTCTCCACAGCAAGTATGTGTAGTGCGGCACAGCCATGAATCTGGCATATGCGGGTCTTCCTAGTAACACATGATACTGAGATGGAAAATCAATAACTTCGAATTCCAGCCTTCATTTCCTGAAGTTCTCTCTTGTCCCAAATTGTACATCCAACAAGATCTTTCCCAAAGGGTAACTTGGTTTCTCAGGTGTGATGCCATGGAAACGCGTGTCTGTTGGTGTCAAGTTTGCCAGAGAAATATTCATCTTCCGCAGCGTATCTGCGTATACAGTGGTGTAATTCCATTGATTTTTGGATTTCGATCATATCTAAGATCTTTTTTATCTGGGTTGCTAACTCAATGGTAGAGTACTCGACTTTTAAGTGCGACTATGATCTTTTACACATTTGGATGGAGCAACAAATTCGTCTAGACTCTTGGTAGAGTCTAGAAGACCACGACTGATCCTCAAGGGTAATGAATGGAAAAAATAGCATGTCGTAAAAAAATCAATTTCTTTTTTTATGGAATAAAAATTTCGATTTTCTGGGTCTAGTGAATAAATGGATAGAGCTTGGCTCCAATTCTAGTAAAATAAAAAGCAACGAGCTTAACTTCCAAATTGGAAAGATTCCCCTGCATCCATGATACTTCAATCATCATGACTTCCTCTGGTTCTTCCTCGTCATCTTATGTATGTGTTTCCTGAGCTGCTGGAGCCCCCCGAGTCTTTCTTGGCCTTTTCCTTTTTCTTCGACTGCTTCGGTGTCTTGTTCGCCTTGGTTGACCTTTCACTGATTTCCTCCCAAAAAACACCAGGTGGTATTGGCAGGCATTGCGAGCCGATGTTTGCCAAAACGTCGGCTTCATCGTTGTTGAGCCTGCTGATGTGGTTTACTTTGCAACCATCGAAGGTTTTCTCGAGTTCGTTGTACACCTTCTTATATGCTATCATGCTATCATTGACTGCGTCCCACTTGTTCATCACCTGTTGAGCCACCAGATGGGAGTCGCCTAAGATTTTTAAGCGGGTAGCACCGCACGCCTTTGCCATCTTCATCCCGTGAATCAAGGCTTCATATTCTGCCTCATTATTTGATGGGTTGGGGAAGGTCACCCGCAATATATACTTCATCTTGTCCCCTTGGGGTGAGACAAGTACCACGCCTGCTCCTGCTTCTTCCAATCTCTTGGACCCTTCGAAATTCATGTGCCAGGTACTCGATAAATCTGGGGGTCCCGTGGTTTGGAGTTCCATTCATTCTGCGACGAAGTCTGGCAAGATTTGCGACTTGATTGCTTTTCTCTTTTCATATGTGATGTCCCGAGGGGAAAGCTCGATTCCCCAAAGGGAGACACGTCATGTAGCTTCTGGATTGTTTAAGATATTCGAGAGAGGCTCCTCGTTGACCACTATTATCGGGTGTGCCGAAAAATAGTGCCACAACTTTCTTCCTATCGTGAATACTCCATATGCTAGTTTCTGATAATGCGGGTAACGCTGCTTAGATGGTGAGAGCACCTCGCTAATGAAGTATAATGGTCGTTGAACTCCATGGATCTTCCCTTCTTCTTCTCGCTCTACCACTAGGACTGTGCTGACCACCTGAGGTGTGGCCGCGATGTATAGCAGGAGAGGTTCTTTTTTTCTTTTGGAGCCACTAGTACTGGTGGTGTCGAAATTGTGCACTTGAGATGCTCAAAGGCTTTGTCTGATTATTCGTTCCACTCGAACTTTTCTCCTTGCTTGATGAGCGCGTAGAAAGGCAGCGCTTTTTCTCCCAACCTTGCGACGAATCTGCTTAATGCTGCGACTCGCCCAGTTAGTTGTTGTATTTCCTTAAGCTTGGTTGGTTTCCTCATCGTCAAGATGGCTTGTATCTTTTCTGGGTTGGCCTCGATCCCTCAAGCTGATAATAGGTATCCGAGGAGTTCTCCTGCAGGAACTCCAAAGGAACATTTCGTCGGGTTCAGCTTGAGGTGAAACTTGTCGAGGTTGTCGAAGGTTTCTCGCAGGTCGTTGATAAGAGATGACACTGTCTTTGGTGTGATGATGACATCATCGATATATACTTGAACGTTCTTGCTAATCTGCGTGGCGAAACACTTCTGCATCATCCTCTGGTAAGTGGCTCCCGCGTTTTTCAACCCGAAGGGCATTGTCCTGTAGCAGAACACGCCATAAGGGGTTATGAAAGCTGTTTTGAGTTCATCTTCTTATTTTAAGCGGATCTGATTGTAACCAGAATACGCGTCCAGGAAGGAAAGACGTTCGCAACCTGTTGTGAAGTCGATAATTTGATCGATCCTCGGGAGGAGAAAGTGATCCTTTGGATAATGTTTATTGAGACACGTGAAGTCGACGCACATGCAAAGGACTTCCATGTTTTTTTTCGGGACCATCACTGGGTTGGCGACCCACGTGGCCTTGGTGTGTAGTTCCTTGATGAAACCCGCTTCTTTGAGTCGACGGATCTCAGATAGAATAGCTTTGCGGTTTGGCTCGGAGAAATGCCGCAAAGGTTGTCGAATCGGTCTAGCTCTTGGATCTAGATTGAGGGGGTGCTCGGCAAGTTGCCTGGGTACTCCTGGAATGTCAGCTGGACACCATGCAAAGATTTCCCAGTGCTCACGGAGGAACTCGACGAGCGCGCTTTCCTATGCGCTATCCATGTTTGTTGCCGATAGTTGTGGTCTTCTTGGGATCTGTCGGGTGGATCTGCACTTCCTTGGAGTTCTTGGAGGTGTCGAAAGCTTGCTCCTTTAGTGGCCTTCCTTCGTCAGGTACTACATCATAATTGGTTGTTAGCCTAGATGCGTCGTACTCTGCTTGCATCCTGAAGGTTTCAGACAGCTTATAGAAATCCTTGTCGCATTTATCCGCCATAGCGAAACTTCCTTTGACTGTTATTGGGCCGTTAGGTCCAGGGATTCTCCACAGCAAATATGTGTAGTGCGGCACAGCCATGAATCTGGCATATGCGGGTCTTCCTAGAAACGCATGATACTGAGACGGAAAATCGATAACTTCGAATTCCAGCCTTTCTTTCCCGAAGTTCTCTCTTGTCCCGAATTGTACGTCCAACAAGATCTTTCCCAAAGGGTAACTTGGTTTCTCAGGTGTGATGACATGGAAACGCGTGTCTGTTGGTGTCAAGTTTGCCAGAGAAATATTCATCTTCCGCAGCGTATCTGCGTATACAGCGGTGTAATTCCATTGATTTTTGGATTTCGATCGTATCTAAGATCTTTTCTATCTGGGTTGCTAACTCAATGGTAGAGTACTCGGCTTTTAAGTGCGACTATGATCTTTTACACATTTGGATGGAGCAACAAATTCGTCCAGACTCTTGGTAGAGTCTAGAAGACCACGACTGATCCTCAAGGGTAATGAATGGAAAAAATAGCATGTCATAAAAAATCAATTTATTTTTTTATGGAATAAAAATTACGATTTTCTGGGTCTAGTGAATAAATGGATAGAGCTTGGCTCCAATTCTGGTAAGATAAAAAGCAACGAGCTTAACTTCCAAATTGGAAAGATTCCCCTGCATCCATGGTACTTCAATCATCATGACTTCCTCTGGTTCTTCCTCGTCATCTGATGTATGTGTTTCCTGAGCTGCTGGAGCCCCTCGAGTCTTTCTTGGCCTTTTCCTTTTTCTTCGACTGCTTCAGTGTCTTGTTCGCCTTGGTTGACCTTTCACTGATTTCCTCCCAAAAAACACCAGGTGGTATTGGCAGGCATTGCGAGTCGATGTTTGCCAAAACGTCGGCTTCATCATTGTTGAGCCTGCTGATGTGGTTTACTTTGCAACAATCGAAGGTTTTCTCGAGTTCGTTGTACACCTCCTTATATGCTATCATTGACTTTGTCGCACTTGTTCATCACCTGTTGAACCACCAGCTGGGAGTCGCCTAAGATTTTTAAGCGGGTAGCACCGCACGCCTTTGCCATCTTCATCCCGTGAATCAAGGCTTCATATTCTGCCTCATTATTTGATGCGTTGGGGAAGGTCACCCGCAATATATACTTCATCTTGTCCCCTTGGGGTGAGGTTAGTACCACGCCTGCTCCTGCTCCTTCCAATCTCTTGGACCCGTCGAAATTCATGTGCCAGGTACTCGATAAATCTGGGGGTCCCGTGGTTTGGAGTTCCATTCATTCTGCGACGAAGTCTGGCAAGATTTGCGACTTGATTGCTTTTCTCTTTTCATATGTGATGTCCCGAGGGGAAAGCTCGATTCCCCAAAGGGAGACACGTCATGTAGCTTCCGGATTGTTTAAGATATTCGAGAGAGGCTCCTCGTTGACCACTATTATCGGGTGTGCCGAAAAATAGTGCCACAACTTTCTTCCTATCGTGAATACTCCATATGCTAGTTTCTGATAATGCGGGTAACGCTGCTTAGATGGTGAGAGCACCTCGCTAATGAAGTATATTGGTCGCTGAACTCCATGGATCTTCCCTTCTTCTTCTCGCTCTACCACTAGGACTGTGCTGACCACCTGAGGTGTGGCCGCGATGTATAGCAGGAGAGGTTCTTTTTTTCTTTTGGAGCCACTAGTACTGGTGGTGTCGAAATTGTGCACTTGAGATGCTCAAAGGCTTTGTCTAATTATTCGTTCCACTCGAACTTTTCCCCTTGCTTGATGAGCGCGTAGAAAGGCAGCGCTTTTTCTCCCAACCTTGGGACGAATCTGCTTAATGTTGCGAATCGCCCAGTTAGCTGTTGTATTTCCTTAAGCTTGGTTGGTTTCCTCATCGTCAAGATGGCTAGTATCTTTTCTGGCTTGGCCTCGATCCCTCAAGCTTATACTAGGTATACGAGGAGTTCTCCTGCAGGAACTCCAAAGGAACATTTCGTCGGGTTCAGCTTGAGGCGAAACTTGTCGAGGTTGTCGAAGGTTTCTCGGAGGTCGTTGATGAGAGATGACCCTGTCTTTGTTGTGATGACGACATCATCGATATATACTTGAACGTTCTTTCCAATCTGCGTGGTGAAACACTTCTGCATCATCCTCTGGTAAGTGGCTCCCGCGTTTTTCAACCCGAAGGGCATTGTCCTGTAGCAGAACACACCATAAGGGGTTATGAAAGCTGTTTTGACTTCATCTTCTTCTTTTAAGCGGATCTGATTGTAACTAGAATACGCGTCCAGGAAGGAAAGACGTTCGCAACCTGCCGTGGAGTCGATAATTTGATCGATCCTCGGGAGGGGAAAGTGATCCTTTGGATAATGTTTATTGTGACACGTGAAGTCGACGCACATGCAAAGGACTTCAGTGTTTTCCTTCGGGACCAACACTGGGTTGGCGACCCACGTGGCCTCGGTGTGTAGTTCCTTGATGAAACCCGCTTCTTTGAGTCGACGGATCTCAAATAGCATAGCTTTGCGGTTTGGCTCGGAGAAACGCCGCAAAGGTTGTCGAATCGGTCTAGCTCTTGGATCTAGATTGAGGGGTTGCTCGGCAAGTTGCCTGGGTACTCCTGGCATGTCAGCTGGACACCATGCAAAGATTTCGCAGCGCTCACGGAGGAGCTCGACGAGCGCGCTTTCCTATGCGCTATCCATGTTTGTTGGCGATAGTTGTCGTCTTCTTGGGATCTGTCGGGTGGATCTACACTTCCTTGGAGTTCTTGGAGGTGTCGAAAGCTTGCTCCTTTAGTGGCCTTCCTCCGTCAGGTAGTACATCATAATTGGTTGTTAGCCTAGACGCGTCGTACTCTGCTTGCATCCTGAAGGTTTCAGACAGCTTATAGAAATCCTTGTCGCATTTATCCGCCATAGCGAAACTTCCTTTGACTGTTATTGGGCCGTTAGGTCCAGGGATTCTCCACAGCAAATATGTGTAGTGCGGCACAGCCATGAATCTAGCATATGCGGGTCTTCCTAGTAATGCATGATACTGAGACGAAAAATCGATAACTTCGAATTCCAACCTTTCTTTCCTGAAGTTCTCTCTTGTCCCGAATTGTACGTCCAACAAGATCTCTCCCAAAGGGTAACTTGGGTTCTCAGGTGTGATGCCATAGAAACGCGTGTCTGTTGGTGTCAAGTTTGCCAGAGAAATATTCATCTTCCGCTGCATATCTGCGTATATGAGGTTTAGACTACTACCTCCATCTATGAATATGCGGGATACCTCAAATCCCGCAATCACCGCTCGTAAGATCATGGCTGACTTCCCTGATCGAGGAACTTGTGGTGGATGATCCTCCTGTGTGAATCATATTGCTTGTCCTAACCAATTGAGATACTCAATGGTTGGTAGAGGTGACTTTTCTGCCATGTACACCTACCGTGAGATTATCTTATGAGCCCTATTCGAGGGTCTACCTTTTTGTATCATCCACACTGCTCCCGTTGTGTCAATGAACTCGCCATTATTGCTTGGAGGTGCCGCAAGTTGCAGTTGATGTTGATTTGCGTTGGTGATTTCAGGTGGTGGTGGAAGGTGAATTTCACTCCTTGGCCCCTGCACATACCCCCTATTTGTCGCTTCTGTATTGGTGTTCTCCGCATACCTTCGCAAGGCTTGGAAAGTTCGGCAGTCCTTCTGGAGATGACCCGACTATCTTTTTCCTTCGTCGTCGAGGTAAAAGTGCATCTGACATGGCCCGTTCAAAAGATCTTCGGGTGATATGTTGTATGGCCTTGGAAACCTAGGTCGATTATTTTGTCTACTAGAGCTTGGCGCATCTCTATGATCATTGCGCTGGTCGTTGCTTCTCTGATAATCATTCCGATGATTTCCTCCACTATTTCCTCGAAAGCTAGCCGCCACTTGGCCGGGACCGTCATAATCTGAGTAGTGGTGATATCGTCGCCTATTTTGATTGTTGTTTCTGTTGCGGTCCTCCTCGGGTGACCTCTGCTGTTTGTTTTGAACAACATCTTCACCATCCGTCCAGCGATTCGCTATCTCTATGAGGTCCGCTATTGTTCTTGGGTTGGATTTACTCAATTCCTTGATTAGGTCTCTTCGTCGGATCCCTCCAACAAATGCATCGATTGCTCTCTCGTCGGACACGTTCTCTGCCGAGTTTTTATGATGCTCCATCGCTGGATATACATCCTAATCGATTCATCAGACTTCTGCTTGCAAGTCCTTAGCTGCTCTATTGATGCAGGTTTCTTGCACGTGGAACGGAAGTTTCTCATGAACAAGTCCTCAAAACTCTCCCAGCTGTCGATAGTCCTCCTGGTAACTTCTTCAGCCAAAATCTTGCGGCTCCACTGAGGTGAACTTGAATGCTTTGCATGGCCGTTGCCCTAGTTCCACCCATCAGCTTCACTGTTTCCAGGTAGTCGACTAACCAATCCTCTGGATCTTGCAATCCGTCGAATTTTTTATAATTATGAGGTAACTTAAAGCCAGAGGGAACTCGAGTTTCGCGAACCCGTCGGGTAAAGCAAGGGAGTCCGCACATGTCTTCATCGTTAACTTCTAGCAAGTGTCGCCGTTCTCTTGATATGTTTTCTCGACTTCTCTCTTCACGTGCTCTATCGACTCGAGCCTGTGTCACCGTGTTTCTTGCGTCACCTTCTCATGGAGGGTCTCGCACTGACACTGCAGTAGGTCGAGGACTATTTTGTCTTGGACTGCTTCTTCGCGGAGCACCTTCAGGTTGTGGTGCACTCGTGCCTGCTATTGCTGCCCCCATAACGCCAACTCCTGCCATGGCCATCTGGTATAGTGCTTCTCGAGTATCTCCATGAGATGGTTTGGATGCCATTATAAATGCATGTGTCGCCATATATCCTACTTCCGGAATTTTTGGAATGATGTGCCCTCTCGTGTCTATCGACATAAAGGACATGTCGAGGTTTTGGATTAAGTTTTCTCATTCATGCTCGGGAACGTTTGCCAATCGAGATCTTGCTCTTGCGCGGGCGTCTCTGTGACTATCTCCTGAAGTTCTTGAGTTTCGGCTCAGGTTGGCCCTGCGCGCGGTTGATGCAGAAGCTGCATCTCTTCTTTCATCGAGTATCGCCCTTTGTTTTTCCAACTCTTGTCCAGCACGAGCGAGTTTATATTGATATGCGTGCAATGCCTCCGGCATAGCTGCGGTAGTCATCGGCTCTGTACCATTCATTGCTCTCTGAGCTCTATCCCAAGCTTCTTGCAGCAGTCGAACTTTTTATCGCGGCGTGGCTCCGATGTATTTGTTTCCTGTTCCACGCGTGAGATCTGCGGGATCGATGTATGGGTTTCCCAGATCATCGAAAGCCTTAGACGTTTCATCATCTTGTCGACTTGCTTCTCCGATTGCGCAGACTTGGTGATATATTGTGGTTGTGTCTTCCTCGTCCTCAGAATCGGTGACACCGTCGTATAGATCGGCGAAGAACTCTCTGACAGAAGTAGATTTGTCGATGAAGTCGAAGTTGGTGAAGCCGGCGTTGTCGACGCTTTCCGAGTCGCTACCCAGATCGGAATCTGTTAACGACCCGAAAGTCATGTCACCGAATTGATCGGCTAGTTCTCCGCCGGCAGCGGGCTTGGTGAAGCTTGGCGGCGAAACCTCCTCGTCGCCTGACTCGATGGATGATGCCGATGATCCCGAAAAATCAGAATCGGCCGCTAACGGTCCCGAAAAAATCGGTGCCGCGAGACGATGCGATCCCTCTTTTCTGACGAGGAAGCGGAAGCTCCCGAACGTCATCTCTGTCGACTCCTCCAGATCGGCATATCCATGCAAACGGGCGGGAGGGTGAGGAACAAAATCGATGATATCAGGTTGGACCTGTTTACCTCCGTCCATCGTGTTTCCTGTTGTCGATGATGTTGACGATGCCATCGAGATCACCTCTTTGCGGCCTCCAATTCCCACAGATGGCGCCAATTGACAAGGGATTAACTTGTTAATGCCTACATATTGTAGACTTAGGGTTTTGCGGAAAGTAGAGGGCAAGTAGATCTCGAAGGTTCAGCCGAAAAGATGCTCGACTTAGAAAATATGGTGTGTGTTGACAATGGATTCGATCCTTTCTTTCACCCTCAGCTCCCCTTTATATAGGAGGCAGAGCCGAGGCTTTTTGTGTCGTACAAGTTACAAACTGTCGGCAGGCATGTTGGGCCTTTCCTATCTTGTTACACGATTCCTAATACAACTCTAATTTCCTTTATCGAGAATCGATGGGCTTCTGGGCCTTCAATACTTCGAGACGTGGGCTTCCAGATAACCTCAGGTACTTTATTCGGCAGGCTCTTCCGGCATGCCTATGTCAACATGCACGCATGGGGGGATTTGTCTTGCCTGGCAGTCTGCCTTGGTATCGGTATCCAACCCGCACCTTTCGGAGAATGCGATCACTGCTCGGGTCACAGTGGGTGATGGGGATGATGGTGGTTTACCGGAGTATATGGGCCGCAGAGCGAGGCAGATAAGCGGTCGTTCCTGCAAGAGCTGCAGGATGTCCGTGATTTGCACGCCGGTCCGTGGGTTGTTGCAGGAGACTTCAACATGATTGTGGATGTTGTCGATAAGAACCAAGGTGTCCTACACCGACGTATGATGGGCAGATTATGGTGTTCTCTGTCCGATCTTGAGCTTAAGGAGCTATATCTCAATGGGCGGAGATTCACACGGTCTAATGAGCGTCAACACCACCGGGTCTTCTCGACCGTGGATTGGGAGGAGCAGTTACCTGATGCACTCCTGACTGCTACCTCTAGTGGACCTTCGGACCATTGCCCGCTAGTCCTGAGTCTGGCCGGGTCTTCATCGAGGGCGTAGATTCCAGTTCCAATCGTTCTGGCCAAAGAAGGATGGCTTCTTAGACGTGGTCCAAGAGGCGTGGACTGCGCAACCATGGGAACCCTGCCCCTTTAAGAGGTTAGACCTGAAGTTGAGGGCAACGGCCAAGAGGCTTGCCAGCTGGAGTTCGAAATTCATCGGTAGCGTGAAGATGCAACTCTTGATGGCAACAGAGCTGGTTCTGCATTTTGATGTTGCCATGGAGTCCCACGACCTATCTCCAGAAGAAAGGGCATTGAGACGACTGCTTAAAAAGAAGCTTCTCGGTCTAGCTTCCCTGGAAAGAACAATCGCAAGACAGCGCTCCCGCATTCTCTGGCTCCAGGAAGGCGACGCTTCCACGCGTTTCTTCCACCTGCATGCGTGTCACAGGAGGAGAAAAAACTTCATCGGACATCTCATCGTCGACAATGTGCGCATCACAGAGCACGTGGACAAGGCTGAGGCTGTGGATGGTTTCTTTGACGACCTTTTGGGCTCTGTGGCTGACAGGCCTTTCACCCTTGACTTAGACTACCTGGGGCTTCCTTCCTTTGACCTCCAACACATTGAAGGAGAGGTCTCTGAGGCGGAAGTGTGGAAAGCAATCAAATACATGCCTTTGGACAAGTGTCAAGGACCTGACAGATTCTCGGCATGCTTCTCCGTGGTATGCTGGGGTATCATCAAGGAGGACATCATGGACGCTTTCAACTCCTTATCGAGGCTTGATTGTCGTGGATTTGGAGTCGTAAATGGAGCCCTGATAACCCTTCTCCCTAAGAAGCCAGGGGCGGAGGAGGTGCGAGATTTTAGGCCGATCATCCTCATTCACGACATCGCCAAGTGGGTGGTGAAAGTACTGGCAAACCAGATTGCCCCAGTCCTCCCGCAGATGGTAGGCGCTCACCAGAGTGCTTTTGTACGTGGACGGTGTCTGCATGACAACTTTATGATGGTCCAGGGGACAGAACGCAAACTCCATAGCAGCTCCATCCCGGTTGTCCTCATGAAGTTAGACATCACCAAGGCCTTTGATAGGTGGACTGGTCTTTCCTCATGGACGTTCTCCGGAAGTTGGGATTTGGAGAGAGGCTCATCACGTGTTTTTGTGCTCTTCTATCCATGGCCTCAACACGTGTCTTGCTTAACGATACCTCGGGCTTGCGGATTGCCAATAGGCATGGACTCAGATAGGGCGATCCTTTATCCCCGCAGCTCTTCATTCTACTCATGGAAGTTTTGCACCTGATGATCCGAGAGGCCACGAGATGAGGGATTGCTGAGGCCACTTGCACCATCAGGCTTGCGTCATCGCACATCCATTTATGCGGATGATGTCGTGACCTTCCTGCAGCCCTCAGTGCTGGACTTTTGGACTTTCATGGCTGTGATTGAGGATTTCGGGACAGCCTCGGGGCTTCGTACCAACATCGCCAAATGCTCGGCAAACCTCATCTGATGCACGGACGCCCATGTGGCCTTAGTGGAACAGGAACTGCGGAGTCCTGTGGAGCCTTTTCCTCAACGGTATCTGGGGCTACCGCTGTCTCTGAGGAAGCCATCCGCGGCCCAGCTCCAATACCTCGTGGACAATGTAGCAAATAAGCTACCAGGATGGAAGGTGTCGCTTCTCGACAAGGGGGGCCGTCTGGAGCTCGTCAGATCGACATTGTCTGTGATGCCTATCTTCTCCATGATGTCCCTCGACATACCGGTCAAGACCATTGACGTGGGCATTACCCTTCGGGTAACCGACATTGCCCTATCCTGTACGGCCCAACTGGAGGCCCATGAAGATACCCGATAGCAAGGTGGGCCACTAGGACGGTGCTGGAGAGGATTCCTTGAAGAACAAGACGGAAAGGAGCCGAACAAGGAAAGTTTAGAGCTAGGTCTTTTGTAAACCTAGTCGTACCTGGACAGATCTCTTGAGACCTGGCCTCCTATATAAGGGCCATGAGAGGGGCTGCCGATGGACATAATCAATCTTGGCAATTTTAGCCACCACAAGCCTAGAGCTAGGTCGCCGTAGCACTTAGCCTCTCGACGAGATCACGGCCGAAACCTTCGGCACCCCATTGTAACCCGATATTTTCATAATCAAGATCAGACAGGCAGGACGTAAGGGTTTTACCTCATCGAGGGCCCCGAACCTGGGTAAATCGCTCTCCCCGCTTGTCTGTTAACCGATGTCTCGTGTCAGCCTACAGGATTCCATCAACCCTAAGCCCCAATCGAAGGGCATTGCCGAGGAGTACCCTCTACAATTGGCGCCGTCTGTGGGAACGCTGTTGGCACAAGATCCGTCATCGGCAGATCCAGTCATGTCGTCGGCAGCTTCATCGACGCCATCATCGTCATCATCGCCAATCTTAGGAAGCCCTATTCGATTCTGCTCCTACGAGTTCACCCCGCACAGCGACTCTTCTCGCTCGACTTTTTCAGATCTACAAGGAAACATGGAGATGATGTTCGACAGCATCCACTACAACGTCAACGCGGAAGGAGTCCTTCGACTGCTAGAACCGTACGCCCCCAGATCAGCAAGGAAATCACCACCATCGGCCGCAGGGCCAAGCATGTCATCATCAGTCGACCTTTCGGCTGGCCTGACGGACTAGACGAACTCATCCTGGCCATCGACTCCTCGGTCGACGTCTTCAATGTCGGTCGGATCCGATAACCCCGTACCTTCAGAGATGACCTCGTACTACTACTTGAACTGCGACACCAGGCACGGGCTGGGATCAAGCGACACACCGTTCATCTGCAGCGCCCAGTATTCATCGGGAGAGGACAGTGTCGACAGCGTTGTCAAGGAAGTCACTTGGAGAACGGCGCGCCACCAAGTTTATGCCGCCAACAACACAGGAAACGCAAGGAACGGGGGAGGTGGAGATCACACCCCTCGCTCTAGCAGGCGGCACAGCTTTCAAAACAGTGCTAGTAACAATAATAGCGATTACACCATCGCGGAGGAACAATGGGTAGCCGCCAGGGCAGCCGTACTTAACAACACACCACTTCCCGCCGGAACTTCGGTTGGAACCCTCAATGCCTATCGCTCAATATTGGAGAAGAATTGTGAACGGCTATCGAATGAGCAAGCCACCCTCGAGAGACGTCTACTCGCCGCAGAACAATCCAGCGAACGGTGAAGGGGCTCGTGAGGAAGCGCTTCCCGAAGCAGCCAGGGAGCGGGGAAGCACCGGTCAAGGCAATCTAGACTTTCAGAAGATGACGCTAGGGAAATAACATCAAACTTGTCCAAGTCCTTCATGACCACGGACACTGCAGGAATTCTAAGGCCAAAAACCGTCGAGAGAGCAACTGCCAACCTCGCGGCATACCTTATCAACCAACGACCCGAAGGTTCTATGGCTCAAGCTCATCGAGGCGCCCTGGAAAGCCTCGCAATCCTGGGGGACAACCTGGTTCCACGAAAGGAAAATACCACGCTCCAAGCTAGCGGCTCAAAGCATCGCTCAAGGGATGCCCGAGACGAGATCACCTAGAGCAGAATCAACAGAGCCACGCGACGGCGAGCCGCGAGGGGGGAAGACGACAGCGACGCCTCGGAAGAAAGCCAGGAATACGACGGTGAGTTAAGGGGGGCTGACTGCTTGAGCTACAAGATCCGTGAAACAATGCCACCCAAGAAGTTCAAACCTACCCCTACTGACGCCGCTAAGTATGACGGGCAGCAGGAGCCGAGGTCATGGATAGACGATTACCTGCAAACTGTGATCCTACACAAAGGAAATCAGATAGCAGCGATGCAGTGCCTGCAGCTCTGTCGTGGTATCGTCGTGGCATATGCATAGGGTGGCTAAAGAGAGTGGTTCCTAGAGGATCTTACGGCGGTATCCGGAAGCGGGTATGGGCACGAGTGACACGGCGACGTACCCAGGTTCGAGGCCCTCCTGTGGAGGTAACACCTCTACTCCTTCTATGAGTGTATAAGATGTATCACAATACAATGGTGCTCCTAGAGCTGTATCCGGCTGCTCCTGGGAGGCTAAGGAAGACGATGGTCTCTCTCACAGGGCAGCGCTAAGACTAGAAAGAGTAAGGAATGATCGATCCCCCGCACGAGAGGGGGTAGTGCAGCTTATATAGGCACTGGCACTTTACATAGAAGTCCCTATGACCTAGTGGCCGGCTGCGCCGGCTTCAGCTTCCGCTCCTTCCCGAGGCGTTGATGTCAGGAGCCGTTGAGGCGTCGTGGCACGTCCCATCCGCCTGCCGAGGTCAGCGGTATGGAGAGGAAGCGTCCCTGTCACCATCGATGGCCTGTAGCCGTACGGCGTGAGCCATGATGGCCCGTCGAGCGAGAGGCACTGTTGCTCTACAGTGCCCCGCACTTTACGGTGGGTGAGATCATCGTGGACTTTTAGGAGCCGGATCGCCTTACCAGTTCCTTCTCCTGCAAGGCTCACCAGCTTGGAGCCGGTCACGGGGAGAGATCAACCAAGCCGGATATGACAAGTACAAGCCGGCCCAGACATAGCGTAGACGGCGATGGCTAGGCCGACATGTACTTTGAACCAGCCGGCTCCCAAGGCAGCCGGCCACGGCTCCAGCCGGCTGCTCCTCAGCCGGCCTTTGCCGCGGGCCAGCCGTGCTTGAGCCAGCTGTTCTCAGTCCTTTGCCCTACCCGGGGTCTTCCCCCCAACATTAGCCCCTGAAGCTGGCAAGGTCATGCGTAAAGAAGGACCTGGGCAGGTTTTTCTGTCTGTTAGTCTTTGATCCCGTAGATTCTGTTTGAAAAGCACTTGAGGGGCCGGCCGAGAATTTTCGTTCAGCCGGCTGCGCCCTCGTTCGGCTGCTTTCGAGCCGGACGCCGCTTTGTTTTGCGGGCTTTATATTTTGTAAGTGTTGGGGGCGCTTCCGCCTTGCCGGGGGAGTTCGGGCCGGATCGGAGAAATCGTCCGGCTGTGGTTTGGGCGTGCCGGAGTTCCCGCCACCTCGGGTCCTGCGCCCGACTTGATGGCTTCTGATGGTGCAGCTGCTGCCGTTTCGTCTGGTCACATCATTGTCCCCTCCGGATCCTTTGTGGTCGTGGGCGACGTGGTGTGGCCGTTTCCGGTAACCGCAGCGGTAGTGGGGGGAAGTTAAGGCGCAGTTAATCCCGTGTCGTGACCCACGTCCACCACTTGGCCTCCCCCAGGCGTCTTTAAATGCGGGCGGAGCGGTACCGAGGCGGCCCTCCGCTCCATTTTTCTTCCTCGCGCCCAGGTTCTATCTCTCTCCTGCGCTCGAGCACTTCATCGCGCCCGACCGATTTCGCCGGCGATTCCCTGGCGAACTCCGGCGATCAGCTGCGGCCAAGCTCCTCCGCCGGCCCGCAGCCGTTTCTTCACCGTTCCGGCGTCACGGGGCCCCGCGTGTCCACGATACGCCTTCCGCCGCCGCGCTCGCTGATACGTCTCCAACGTATCTATAATTTCTTATGTTCCATGCTAGTTTTATGACAATACCTACATGTTTTGCTCATACTTTATATCATTTTTATGCATTTTCCGGGACTAACCTATTAACAAGATGCCGAAGCGCCAGTTCCTATTTTCTGCTGTTTTTGGTTTCGAAATTCTACACGGAAATATTCTCGGAATTGGACGAAACAAAAGCCCACGGCCCTATTTTCCACGGATTGTTCCAGAAGTCCGAAGGAGAGACGAAGAGGAGCCACGAGGCGGCCATACCATATGGGGGCGCAGCCCCACCCCTGGCCGCGCCGCCATATGGGGTGGGCCCCTCGGGACTCCACCGACGCTGCCCTTCCGCCTATATATTCTCCCAGATGCGAAAACCCTAAGGCAATCAGTCATATTCCACGAAAAGTTACGTAGCCGCCGCCATCGCGAAGCCAAGTTCGGGGGACAGAAGTCTCTGTTCCGGCACGCCGCCGGGACGGGGAAGTGCCCCCGGAATCCATCTCCATCGACTCCACCACCATCTTCATCGCCGTTGTTGTCTCCTATGATGAGGAGGGAGTAGTTCTCCCCCGAGGCTGAGGGCTCTACCGGTAGCTATGTGGTTCATTTCTCTCTCCCATGGTGTGATCTTTATGTGATCATGAGCTTTGTAATCTAGTTGAATATGTAGATGTTACTCTTGTCTATTATGCACTCTAGAGGTTACTTTAATATGAACTCCGGAGTTACTCTCCACGGTGTGATGGTGACAGTGTGCGCATCGTGTGTGATTCCTTTATGACGTTGTGGAGCTTGTTTACTCCGGCTTGAGGTGTGCTTTTGTAGCCCTACACAATGAATGGTGTTTGTTATCCAACAAGAGAGTGTTTGAGAGTAGCATTTATTTATTCAATTATGTGATCATTGTTGAGAGTGTCCACTAGTGAAAGTATGATCCCTAGGCCTTGTTTCTAAGCATTGAAACACCGCTTCCAACAAGTTCTGCTACATGTTCGCTTGCTGGCATTTTTATTTCAGATTGCAATTACTACTTATAATTATCCATATTACTTGTATTTCACTATCTCTTCGCCGAACTAGTACACCTATACATCTGACAAGTGTATTAGGTGTGTTGGGGACACAAGAGACTTCTTGTATCTTGATTGCGGGGTTGCTTGAGAGGGATATCTTTGACCTCTACCTCCCTGAGTTCGATAAACCTTGGGTGATCCACTTAAGGGAAACTTGCTGCTGTTCTACAAACCTCTGCTCTTGGAGGCCCAACACTGTCTACAGGAATAGAAGCGTGCGTAGACATCACTCGCCGCCGTCGAGCGGCTCTTCTTCGCCCTTCGACCTTTCTTGGTCTTCTTCCTCTTCTTCCTCCTCTTCGACCATGGCTCCCCGGAGCGGATCATGGGAAGGATCTTACATGAGGGAGGCGGACATTGCTCGCCTCGTTCGCCTCCGGCGGATACCGCCGGAGGTGGTCACGCGGGCGCTGGGAGAGAAGGAGCCGAAACCGTGGCCCGGCGAGCGCGTCGTCTTCGTGGCGCACTTTGACCGGGGGTTGGGCCTGCCGGCTTCGCCCTTTCTTCGGCAATTTCTCAACCACTTCGGCCTGCAGCCGCACCACCTGCCGGCCAGCGCCTTCGTCACCCTGAGCTGCTATGTGGCCTTCATGGAGGGCTACGCCGGCTTGTGGCCCGACATCGACTTCTGGACCCGGCTCTTCTACCTGAAGACGCAAACGACTGATGGCCAGATGCGGGCCTGTGGCGCCGCCTCCATCTACTCCCGCCCAGGTACGCCCTTCCCGAAGATCCCAACGGTGGACTCGGTGAAGAAGTGGCAGATGTCGTTCTTCTACGTGAAGAATGACAACCCGGCGTTCGACCGGATCAACCTGCCGGAATACGACCCGGCTCCGCCGGTCGGCCGGCTTCACTGGGGCGCCAACGTCAAGTCGGCGAACCCGCACGCAGAGGTGAACCTGCTCTGGGACTTCCTTACGGAATGTACCACCCAGGGCGGGTTGTGCGCAGCCGACCTCCTCTGCTGCTACGCCTCCCCCCGGGTGCTGCCGCTACAAGCTCGCAGCCACAAGATCTGCCACATGTCCGGCCGGTTTGATCCGACCCGGACTTCTAAGGTGGAGCTGACCAAGGCGCAGATTGCCTCGCGAGTGAAGTTTGTCTCCCAGGCGAAGTTGCCCGATAACTGGAACTGGGGGATGGAGCCCTTCAGCCGCCAGGAGCTACCGCATGCGGTAAGTCTTCTTCTTTTGGCCGGATACCGGCTTGCGGCTGCATGGCAGGCGGTAAGTCTTCTTCTTTTGGCCGGATACCGGCTTGCGGCTGCATGGCCGACGTCTTATCTTGTTGTTTTCTCGTTTGTCTGCAGCTCTTCGACCATCAGGTGGTTGAGGACGGCGACCTGGAGCACAAGGAGTGGACGCCGGATCACGAGGATCCGGCTGACCAAGCCGGCGATGATGAGAGCCCGGAGGCGGCTGAGCAAGCCGCCCAAGGGGAGCACAACCCGCCGCCTTCTCCGCAACAGCAGGAGGAGGAGCAGGAGCCGCCTGCGTCAGCACTGATCCGCGCGGTGCCGTTGTCGGTGAGGCCGCCTTCTACCTCGGCGACTTCCTCGTCTGCGCCCAAGGGGAAGAAGCGGTCCAGCGAACGGACCACCACCCAGCTGGAGGCGAAGGCGAAAAACAGCGCCGAGCCGGGCCCGGGAAGGTTCCGGAAGCAGCCGGGTGAGTTTCTTGCTTGCATTGTTTGATTCCTTTTCTTTCCTTTTGCTTATCTCTTTCTTGTTTGACCGTCTAGGGCCCCAATCAAGTTTACCTACGCCGCCGGCTCGGCCCCGGCTTTGAGTGTCGTGCCGCCGCCTCAGCGGCAGAGGAGGGAGACGACTCCGCAGCCTCAACCGCGTCCGCGCACGCCGCCTGTCGTCGTGCCGCCTGCTCCGGGGGCAGATTCTTCAGCTGCACCTTCTTCAGGTGCTGCCGGCTCCAGTTCGCGTACCGAGCCGGCTCGTCGTGCTGGCCAGCCATCGCTGGACGACCTTTTCCCGCGCCGCTCCCGGCTCATAGATCCTGCAGCCAGAGCCGGCAGAGGTGTGCTGGCGCAGCCGGGGCTGGCGGGGCCGTGCCTCCCGCAGCCGGAGCCGGCGGGGCCGCTCCCGATGTTGTCGTCTTGGACGCGAGTTCGGACGAAGCGCCGCCTGCGCCTGAGTCGACCGTCCCCACCGGGCCAACGCTTTCGACTGCGCCGCCCCCATCTTCGGAGCCGGCGAGAGATGAGCCAGCGGGGCAGGAGCCGGCGCGCTCGGCTGAAGCTGATGCCAGGGCGCTGGTGACGACACAGGGCCCGGCGCAGGCGCCTCAGGGTCTTCATGTCTCCAAGGCCGCCTCTCAGCTGAACGTGGTGTCCGCCTCCGACTCCAGCCTTGGCTCAGTCGGCGCCATGGAGAAGGACTGGCACCAGGCGGACGCCTGTGAGGTGACCAGCCGGGAGGGGCGCCCGGGCGTGGCGCCCGTGTCGATGTTCTTTTCCGGATTCCGCGCCTTCACCAAGGCTCAAGCCGAACAGGCCGAAATCCGCCTGGCGCGGCTGGAGGCGGCTGACAAGGTTAGTATATATATGTGCTATTTTTTGCGATTTTGCCATTATCCTGGTAGCCCTCCGAGGCATGGGCCGGCTGCTTGGAGCCGGTCCGGATTTCGCCCAAACACTTATCTTTTTCCTTTCTCCAGGTGGTGTCGGACAGGCGGACTGCCTTGTATAACAAGGTTGTGGCCGGCTACCACAAGGCCAAGACCGAGCGAGCCGACATGGCCCGCGAGCTGGAGGCCGCCAAGGGTGAGACTTTTTCCTTTTTCGATTTTGATTTTGCTTTGTTTTTCTCCAATTTTGTCCGGCTAACGGCTTCTTTTGCCGGCTTGCAGCTGTTGCCGCCCGGGTCCCGCAGCTGGAGGAGGATCTTCAGGCCGCCCGCGCCCAATGTGCCGAAAGAGAGCAGGCGGTCTGGAATGCCGCCACTAAGGCGCAAGAGACTGCGGGGGAGCTGGTGCGGCTGCGCCGGCTTGAGGCCAACCATGTCATCGAGCTTGAAGCTGCGAAGCAGGCTGGGCGGAAGGAGGTGGACGACCTCAGCAAACGGCTGGAGGAGGTGGATAAGCAGCGCCTGGCGCTCCGCCACGAGGTGACCTCCAAGTCCAATGAGCTGACGGAAACCGCCAAGCGCTGGGTGTCGGAGATTAGCACCCTCGACCTCGGCTTGGCGGGTAAGTCTTTGTCTTTTATCTTCTTTCCCTTTGCCGACTTTCGGCTGTCGACTGCCGGCTTAGGTTGGCAGCCGGCAGCTGAAAACACTTAAGCTTTCGATGTCTCCATCTTCAGGCTGGGGGCAGGCGGCATTTCTTGCCGGCTGCCGCCAGTCTACTGTTTTTTCGATATCTCCATCTTCAGGCTGGGGGCAGGTGGCTTTTCTTAGCCGGCTACCGCCAGGCTTTGCTTTTACTGAAAACTTCGATGATCTCCATCTTCAGGCTGGGGGCAGGCGGCTTTTCTTAGCCGGCTGCCGCCAGTCTTTGCTTTTACTGAAAACTTCGATGATCTCCATCTTCAGGCTGGGGGCGGGCGGCTTTTCTTAGCCGGCTACCGCCAGTCTTCGCTTTTACTTCAAAAATTTGCATTTTTCTGTTCTTTCCCCGGCTTGCGGCTGATGCGGTTGGCAGGGATTTGCCGACTGCTGTCAGCCGGATCTTCAGATTTTTGACATTACGTTTTATTTCTGCAGCGGCCTTCCCGGAGGCGCTGGCGGCTGCGCTAGAGGCGGCAGGCAAGGCGCGGGACGCCCGGAGGGAGGCAACCGGCGAGCAAAGCTCCGACTGCTTCTCCATGGACGACTACCTGGCGTCCATGGCCGCCCGCGTCGAGCCTATCACCATGCTGGGCTGGGAGCTCAGGAAGGCGGCCGAGGAGCTGTTCCGGCTGCTCTGGCCAACGAAGACGCTGCCGGGTGAGCTTGCCCAGCTTATCAAGTGGCTCGAGAAGGCGCCCGACCGCTTCCTCGACTGGAAGGATTCGGCCGCGCGTGCCGTAGCCGACATGGCGCTCTCCTTCGTGCTCTCCTGGTACAACGAGATCAGCCTCGACCAGCTGGAGTACCGGCGGGCCGACGTGGAGAACAAGCTTCCGGTGGAGAATAAAACCGCCCGGCTCGCCCGCGCCTACGCCATCGCCAACTTCGTCGACAAGGGCATCTTCATCGTGGACCCGACTCCGCCCGAGGACTCGGATGAGGAGTCTGAGGGCGAGGAGGCGGATGCGCCAGAAGTGCCAGAGGCGGACCCGACCGACGGCTCGTCTGATGCTCCCCCGGCTGGTCCTCCGCCAGCCGGCGCTTAGCTTTGCATGTTTATGTAATCGCTTTTGCCAAGACAATTCGTTAAATCCCCGGGATGCCGGGTGCATATGTAAGAAAATATTATTATCCTTTTATGAAGTTGCACTTTAATGTGTTTGTTAATCATTTGTGTGTCGGCTTGTTTTCTTCCGACTCGTTCGCTTTTTCCCATCTGCCCCACTCTTTGGCTTTGCCCTTGCCGATCGTACGTCCGACTTGCGGTCCGTCGCCGGATCAAGAACGTGCCGCTGAGTGAGGCCGACAGTATTTCATCCGAACGAGCCGAGTTCAACAACCCGGCACTTTCATGAAAAGTTTGAACAAGGGTCAATTCGCCTTCACTCTTTCTCTTGGTCGTTTTTCGCGTGCCGGCTTGATGCGTGCAGTTAACAAACGTCCGTTGGGAACCCCAAGAGGAAGGTGTGATGCGTACAGTAGGAAGTTTTCCCTCAAAAAGAAACCAAGGTTTATCGAACCAGTAGGAGCCAAGAAGCACGTTGAAGGTTGATGGCGGCGAAATGTAGTGCGGTGCAACACCAGGGATTCCGGCGCCAACGTGGAACATGCACAACACAATCAAAGTACTTTGCCCCAACGTAACAGTGAGGTTGTCAATCTCACCGGCTTGCTGTAAACAAAGGATTAGATGTATAGTGTGGATGATGATGATTGTTTGCGAAGAACAGTAAGAACAATTGCAGTAGATTGTATTTCAGATGTAAAGAATAGGACCGGGGTCCACAGTTCACTAGTGGTGTCTCTCCCATAAGATAAACAGATGTTGGGTGAACAAATTACAGTTGGGCAATTGACAAATAAAGAAGGCATAACAATGCACATACATATATCATGATGAGTACTATGAGATTTAATCGGGGCATTACGACAAACTACATAGACCGCTATCCGAGCATGCATCTATGCCTAAAAAGTCCACTTTCGGGTTATCATCCGAACCCCTTCCGGTATTAAGTTGTAAACAACGAGACAATTGCATTAAGTATGGTGCGTAATGTAATCAACACAAATATCCTTAGACAAAGCATCGATGTTTTATCCCTAGTAGCAACAAGCACATCCACAACCTTAGAACTTTCTCGTCATCGTCCCGCATTTAATGGAGGCATGAACCCACTATCGAGCATAAGTACTCCCTCTTGGAGTCACAAGTATCAACTTGGCCGGAGCCTCTACTAGCAACGGAGAGCATGCAAGAACATAAATAACATATATGATAGATTGATAATCAACTTGACATAGTATTCAATATTCATCGGATCCCAACAAACACAACATGTAGCATTACAAATAGATGATCTTGATCATGATAGGCAGCTCACAAGATCTAACATGATAGCACAATGAGGAGAAGACAACCATCTAGCTACTGCTATGGACCCATAGTCCAGGGGTGAACTACTCACACATCGATCCGGAGGCGATCATGGCGATGAAGAGCCCTCCGGGAGATGATTCCCCCCTCCTGCAAGGTGCCGGAGGCGATCTCCTGAATCCCCCGAGATGGGATTGGCGGCGGCGGCGTCTCTGGAAGGTTTTCCGTATCGTGGCTCTCGGTACTGAGGGTTTCGCGACGAAGGCTTTAAGTAGGCGGAAGGGCAGGTCAGAGGGCGTCACGGGGGACCCACACGCTAGGGCCGCGCGGCCAGGACCTGGGCCGCGCCGCCCTAGTGTGGCGTCGCCTCGTGGCCCCACTTCGTTTCCTCTTCGGACTTCTGGAAGCTTCGTGGAAAAATAGGACCCTGGGCGTTGATTTCGTCCAATTCCGAGAATATTTCCTTACTAGGATTTCTGAAACCAAAAACAGCAGAAAACAACAATTGGCTCTTCGGCATCTCGTCAATAGGTTAGTGCCGGAAAATGCATAATAATGACATATAATGTGTATAAAACATGTGAGTATCATCATAAAAGTAGCATGGAACATAAGAAATTATAGATACGTTTGGGACGTATCAAGCATCCCCAAGCTTAGTTCCTACTCGCCCTCGAGTAGGTAAACGATAACAAAGATAATTTCTGAAGTGACATGCTATCATAATCTTGATCATACTATTGTAAGCATATGAGATGAATGCAGCGATTCGAAGCAATGATGAAGATAATGAGTAAACAAATGAATCATATAGCAAAGACTTTTCATGAATAATACTTTCAAGACAAGCATCAATAAGACTTGCATAAGAGTTACTCATAAAGCAATAAATTCTTAGTAAAGGCATTGAAGCAACACAAAGGAAGATATAAGTTTCAGCGGTTGCTTTCAACTTCAACATGTATATCTCATGGATAATTGTCAACACAAAGTAATATAACAAGTGCAATAGGTAAACATGTAAGAATCAATGCACACAGTTTACACAAGTGTTTGCTTCTGGTATAGAAAGAATAGGTAAACCGACTCAACAATAAAGTAGAAGATAGGCCCTTCGCAGAGGGAAGCATGGATTACTATATTTGTGCTAGAGCTTTTCATTTTGAAAACATAGAAACAATTTTGTCAACGGTAGTAATAAAGCATATGTGTTATGTATAAGATATCCTATAAGTTGCAAGCCTCATGCATAGTATACCAATAGTGCTCGCACCTTGTCCTAATTAGCTTGGATTAACATGGATTATCATTGCATAACATATGTTTCAACCAAGTGTCACAAAGGGGTACCTCTATGCCGCCTCGTACGAAGGTCTAAGGAGAAAGTTCGCATTGGATTTCTCGCTTTTGATTATTCTCAACTTAGACATCCATACCGGGACAACATAGACAACAGATAATGGACTCCTCTTTAATGCATAAGCATTTAACAACAGTTAAAATTATCATAAGAGATTGAGGATTAATTGTCCAAACTGAAACTTCCACCATGAATCATGGCTTAGTTAGCGGCCCAATGTTCTTCTCTAACATTATGCATACTCAAACCATTTGATCATGACAATCTCCCTTACTTCGGACAAGACGAACATGCATAGCAACTCACATGATATTCAACAAAGGTGTAAAAGAGTTGATGGCGTCCCCAGAAACATGGTTACCGCTCAACAAGCAACTTATTAAGAAATAAGACACATAAGTACATATTCTTCACCACAATAGTTTTTAAGGCTACTTTTCCCATGAGCTATATATTGTAAAGACAAAGAATAGAAGTTTAAAGGTAGCACTCAAGTAATGTACTTTGGAATGGCAGAGAAATACCATGTGGTAGGTAGGTATGGTGGACACAAATGGCATAGTATTTGGCTCAAGGATTTGGATGCACGAGAAGAATTCCTCTCAATACAAGGCTAGGCTAGCAAGGTTGTTTGAAGCAAACTCAAGTGTAAAAGGTGCAGCAAAGCTCACATATGAACATATTGTAACTATTATAAGACTTTACATTGTCTCCTTGTTGTTCAAACACCTTAACCGAGAAAATATCTAGACTCTAGAGAAACTAATCATGCAAACCAGATTTTAACAAGCTCTATGTAATTCTTCATTAATGGGTACAAGGTACATGATGCAAGAGCTTAAACATGATCTATATGAGCACAACAATTGCCAAGTATCACATTATTCAAGACATTATACCATTTACCACATGCGGCATTTTCCGTTTCCAACCATATAGCAATGAATGAAATAGTCCAACTTTCGCAATGAACATTAAAGATAAAGCTAAGAACACATGTGTTCATACGAAACAGCGGAGCGTGTCTCTCTCCCAAACAAAGAATGCTAGGATCCGATTTTATTCAAACAAAAACAAAAACAAAAACAAACAGACGCTCCAAGTAAAGCACATAAGATGTGACGGAATAAAAATATAGTTTCACTAGAGGTGACCCGATAAGTTGTCGATGAAGAAGGGATGCCTTGGGCATCCCCAAGCTTAGACGCTTGAGTCTTCTTAAAATATGCAGGGATGAACCACGGGGGCATCCCCAAGCTTTGACTTTTCACTCTTCTTAATCATATTGTATCATCCTCCTCTCTTGACCCTTGAAAACTTCCTCCACACCAAACTCAAAACAAACTCATTAGAGGGTCAGTGCATAATTCATATATTCAGAGGTGACATAATCATTCTTAACACTTCTGGACATTGCACAAAGCTACCGAAAGTTAATGGAACAAAGAAATCCATCAAACATAGCAAAACAGGCAATGCGAAATAAAAGGCAGAATCTATCAAAACAGAACGATCCGTAAAGACGAATTTTTTAGAGGCACCAGACTTGCTCGGATGAAAATGCCCAAATTGAATGAAAGTTGCGTACATATCCGAGGATCACGCACGTAAATTGGCAGATTTTTCCGAGTTACCTACGAGAGAACCATACCCAAATTCGTGACAAGCAAGAAATCTATTTCGCACGAGTAATCCAAATCTAGTATTGACTTTACTATCAAAGACTTTACTTGGCACAACAATGCAATAAAATAAAGATAAGGAGAGGTTGCTACAGTAGTAACAACTTCCGAGACTCAAATATAAAACAAAGTGCAGAAGTAAAATAATGGGTTGTCTCCCATAAGCGCTTTTCTTTAACGCCTTTCAGCTTGGCGCAGAAAGTGTGAATCAAGTAACATCAAGAGAAGAAGCATTGACATCAAAAAAATTCTCACAAACAAAACTTGTTGCAGAGGGTACCTTAGATGCTCCATTATCTAAATTTCCCATAGTGGTACTAAGGGTTTTATCAATTTTAGGCTTATAATAATTCTTTGGCTTAGGCACCTTAGAAACATACATGAATTTTTTGTCCTTTCCCACATAAGCTTTCTCCTTAAATTTAAGAGAACAAAAAGTTGAACCCAATGTTCCCATAGCTTCTTCAAGTTTACCAATTCTATGGGGTTGATTATCATGGATAGCACAAGTTTCTAAAGTAGCAATTCTTTCATTAATTCCTCCTAGGGATTTATCAAGTTTATCAGTATTATCAAGTAATGCCCCCAATTTAGTCTCAACACTTGGAAGATTTTTCTCTATGGCTTCCAACTTTTTCATGACATCCTCAAGAGAGATTTCAATTTTAGTTTCATTAACAGGTGGTATTCCAACTAGACTCTCAATGATGCAACTAGCTTCTAAAGCAGGAGTACCTAGGAAATTACCCCCGAAAGAGTATCAAGAACATACCTATTCCAGCCTAGATATACCAACATAAAAGTTCCTAAGTAGGATAATAGTGGAGTGTTTCTTAGTGCACCTATGATGGGCATCACTAATTCTATACCAAGCATCTTTAAAACTTTCTCCACCTTGTTGCTTAAAAGAACGAACTTCAACTTCAGGATTACTCATTTTTTAGCAGTAGTAAATAAAGCAAACTAAATAAAGTAAATGCAAGTAACTAATTTTTTTGTGTTTTTGATATGGAGAACAAGACAGTAAATAAAGTAAAACTAGCAACTAATTTTTGTGTGTTTTGTTTTAGTGCAGCAAACAAAGTAGTAAATAAAATAAAGCAAGACAAAAACAAAGTAAAGAGATTGGATGTGGGAGACTCCCCTTGCAGCGTGTCTTGATCTCCCCGGCAACGGCGCCAGAAAATATGCTTGATGCGTGCGTTAGACACACGTCCGTTGGGAACCCCAAGAGGAAGGTGTGATGCGTACAGTAGCAAGTTTTCCCTCAGAAAGAAACCAAGGTTTATCGAACCAGTAGGAGCCAAGAAGCACGTTGAAGGTTGATGGCGGCGAAATGTAGTGCGGCGCAACACCAGGGATTCCGGCGCCAACGTGGAACCTCGCACAACACAATCAAAGTACTTTGCCCCAACGTAACGATGAGGTTGTCAATCTCACCGGCTTGTTGTAAACAAAGGATTAGATGTATAGTGTGGATGATGATGATTGTTTGCGAAGAACAGTAAGAACAATTGCAGTAGATTGTATTTCAGATGTAAAGAATAGGACCGGGGTCCACAGTTCACTAGTGGTGTCTCTCCCATAAGATAAACGAGATGTTGGGTGAACAAATTACAGCTTGGGCAATTGACAAATAAAGAAGGCATAACAATGCACATACATATATCATGATGAGTACTATGAGATTTAATCAGGGCATTACGACAAAGTACATAGACCGCTATCCAGCTATCCAGCATGCATCTATGCCTAAAAAGTCCACTTTCGAGTTATCATCCGAACCCCTTCCGGTATTAAGTTGTAAACAACGGACAATTGCATTAAGTATGGTGCGTAATGTAATCAACACAAATATCCTTAGACAAAGCATCGATGTTTTATCCCTAGTAGCAACAACACATCCACAACCTTAGAACTTTCTGTCACTGTCCCAGATTTAATGGAGGCATGAACCCACTATCAAGCATAAGTACTCCCTCTTGGAGTCACAAGTATAACCTTGGCCAGAGCCTCTACTAGCAACGGAGAGCATGCAAGAACATAAATAACATATATGATAGATTGATAATCAACTTGACATAGTATTCAATATTCATCGGATCCCAACAAACACAACATGTAGCATTACAAATAGATGATCTTGATCATGATAGGCAGCTCACAAGATCTAACATGATAGCACAATGAGGAGAAGACAACCATCTAGCTACTGCTATGGACCCATAGTCCAGGGGTGAACTACTCACACATCGATCCGGAGGCGATCATGGCGATGAAGAGCCCTCCGGGAGATGATTCCCCCCTCCGGCAGGGTGCCGGAGGCGATCTCCTGAATCCCCCGAGATGGGATTGGCGGCGGCGGCGTCTCTGGAAGGTTTTCCGTATCATGGCTCTCGGTACCGAGGGTTTCGCGACGAAGGCTTTAAGTAGGCGGAAGGGCGAGGTCGAGGGCGTCACGGGGGACCCACACGCTAGGGCCGCGCGGCCGGGACCCGGGCCACGCCGCCCTAGTGTGGCATCGCCTCGT
>NC_061513.1:180602034-180681972 GCF_022539505.1 Lolium rigidum | reverse complement strand
CCGGATCTTGGCCGAGATCGGGAGGTGGGCCGTAAGGGAGATGGGCTTGGAAGATTACACGTGGAAGATCTCCGAAGCGGCCTTGCACGAAGAATTTGGGCTAGATTGCCCGTGTATCTTTAATTATAGTAGATTGCATCATAGATTAAAAGTTAGAGTTTATCTCGTACACGGTGGGGATTATTCCCACGTTAGAAAAGTCCTTTGGACTATAAATATGTATCTAGGGTTTATGAAATAAACAACAACCAACGTTCAACACAAACAAATCTCGGCGCATCGCCAACTCCTTCGTCTCGAGGGTTTCTCCGGTAAGCACCATGCTGCCTAGATCGCATCTTGCGATCTAGGCAGCACTAAGCCTACCTACGTTGTTCATGCGTTGCTCGTCTTTGAAGCCTTTTTGATGGCGAGCAACGTAGTTATCTTAGATGTGTTAGGGTTTGCATTGTTCTTCGTATCATATGCTTGTCGTAGTGCAACCCTCATGCATCTAGCCGCCCTTACACCTATCTTAGGTGTAGGGGCGGCACCCGCTTGATCATAGTTTAGTAGATCCGATCCGTTACGGTTGCTCCTTGTTCATCAAGGATTAGTTTAACATCCGCAATAGTTAGGCCTTACAAAGGGTTGGAGGATCCAGCGGCGTGTAGGGTGGAGTTTGCTAGCCCTAGACGGGACGTTCGGGGATCAACCTCGTGTTGGTTTTTAGGCCCTGTCTAGGATCGGCTTACGGTCACCGTGCGCGAGCGCGAGGCCCAATCGTGAGTAGGATGATCCGATTATGCGGTGAAAACCCTAAATCGTCGTAGATCTCATTAGCTTTATTTTGATCAAGCAGGACCACCATATATTCGGACACCTTGTACGAATCATGGGTGGATCGGCTCTTTGAGCCGATTCACGGGATAACCCGAGAGCCGATCGAGGCTCGTATTTAATGTTTACGTGTATGCCATGCAGGAAACTAAGCGAGGCATCATCCAACACCTTCTCGACCAGGTATAGGTCAGGTGGCACGCCCTTGCGATAGCATCGGACGTGTGACCAGGAGGCTTTGCGGGCCGTCGCTGCGAGGGACTGGGGCCAGCCGCAGCCCTAGTTGTTCCCGGCTCTACTGTGTTGCCAGTCGCTGCCCGCCAGTGGGTTTCTGATGCCAACACATTCTGGCACGCCCGGTGGGACAACCTTCGACGTCCACCACATCGCCATCTATATCCGGGATGGCGGAAAGCACTCCGGTCAAGTACGAGGATCTGCCTGATGAGCTCAAGAAGAAACATGACAAGATCAAGGCAACCCTCGAAGCCGAACTCATCGGCTCTTTCCACCGAACCCGCTCCCATGGCGTCAGGTGGAAGGGTTTCACACCTGAAGGCGCACTCGATGGAGTGGACCTGTCCGCCCCGTCGGAAGAACGCACCAGGTCGCTGCGTCGGGAAATCAACTACATGGTGGCTCATTCGCTGCACAGCCACTCGAGAGCTCGGTGAACACTTTGGAGCGTGTCGCTCTGCGCGTGGTCCAGGAAATCATGAGCCACCGGTATTCTCCGTCGGGACCAGCTCTGGGGACTTTCAAAGGAGAGATGCCACTCCAGTCCCATCCTCCGCTGCCATTCGCGTGGGCAGCACCGGAACTGCCGAACTCATCGGCATACGTCGTCTACAAGATTGGTGGTGATCCTAGTGACTACCAATTCCTACTTGAGGCACCCAAGGAGATCCCGCACGGATACGCGTGCGCATACGTACCGGACCGCAATACACGGGCACTCTCGAACCAGGTTGTGACAGGCGAGGGCCTGCTGGAACGACGGGAGGAACGTCGGGAGCCGATCTTGAGAAGCAAACGTGGCTAGCTAAGTACGCCACTCCGACAAACCTCCGAGCCCAGCTCCTGCGGTTGGCTTAGAACCGGAAAAGCAAGCATGGCTGGTTAAGTATGCCCCCCGGCGAATCTTCAGGGTTCGACACCTTCAGCCATCACCGCGGATCAGATTTGTGCAATCCTGAAAGATCAATTCGGCATGATGCCGAAAAGGAAGACGTTCGGCTATACCAAGCCGTACCCCAACGACTACGAACTGATCCCGCTACCACCCAAATATCGGCTCCCGGACTTCACGAAGTTTAGTGGATCAGATGGTTCCAGCTCCATCGAGCATGTGAGCCGATATTTGGCACAGCTGGGCACGATCTCAGCATCAGACGAGTTGCTTGTGAGGTTCTTCGCACGGTCCCTCACGGGATCGGCTTTCGGGTGGTACACATCGCTGCCACCGAACTCTATCCGGACTTGGAAGCAGTTGGAAGAGCAGTTCCATGAACGGTATCACTCGGAGGCTTCCGGAGGCTGGCATTGCCGATCTAGCACAAGTACGACGAAGCGCGGGAGACAGGTGTCGAGTACATCCAGCGCTTCAGGACCATTAGGAACCGATGCTTTTCGGTTCACGTAAGTGAAAAAGAAGCGATCGAGTTGGCGGTGGTGGGTCTCTCATCATCGATCAAGGACGTGGCCTCCCAAGCGAGACTACCCTTCATTGGCGCACATGGTGCAGAAGCTGTCAGCATATGAACAGCGCCACCCAGATGTTTACCAGGACAAATTCAAGCGTGCGGTGACCCTGGTTGAGGCAGACGAGGATGAAGGTGTTGCGGGAGATCGAGAGGTGGCAGTGGCTGAATGGACTCGAGCGGCAGGCCCCGTGTCCTGCAAATGGGTGAAGCCACAAGGCCCCCCAAAAGGGTTCGACTTCGACGTGACCAAAACTGAGCAGATTTTCGATCTCTTACTCACGGAGAAGCATATAAAGATACCCGAAGGCCACAAGATCCCCACGGTGCAAGAGCTGAACGGAAAGCCATACTGCAAGTGGCATAGCACGTTCACCCACACCACCAACGACTGTAGGGTGTGGCGGCAGCAGATCCAAATGGCAATAGAGAATGGACGGCTAATTTTCAACCAGTACGCCATGAAAGTCGACACACACCCCTTCCCCGCCGTGAACATGGTGGAGTATACTTACCATGGTGGGTGCCGACCGGATATCTCGTGCAATATCAACATGGTAGAGCTTGGGAACCACTGCGGTAAGGACGGAGATGAGGGTAGCTGCTCTCATAGCAAAGATACGAGAGGAAGCCGCTCCACGCGATCGGCTCCGCCAAGACGGCAAGCGCTACGTCACGGAGGGAGAAGTGAAGAACATAAGATATCAGCGACCTCTCTGCGATCACCTCCTCAACAAGTATGTGAGTCGGTATGACCAACGCCGGCGATACGGCGATGATGATGAAAGAGATCGTCCGGCCGAGAAGCCGGAAGACATCGTCGGCACGATCGCGATGAGGAGATGCACGAGCGCCGTGCCAAGGAAAAGTCGGGGAGCGAGACGACGTGGATAGGCACTCGGGACTGCCCCTTCTTCGGACACCTGCTGGGATTCGGGAATGAGCCGATTGCCCACAATCGGCAATTGCCCAGAATGCAACCAGAAGAAGAAGGAGACAGCCAACGTGTCCGTGTTCAAGCGCCTAGGACCTCTCCCGCCACAAAGCAAACGTGCTGAGTCCCCTCGGTTAGAAGATCTCGAGGATTCAGAAGGCGAGGGGGAAGAAGAAGACAGGTACCACCGGCCAAGGTGGTGCCCTGATGGGCTCAGCCGTTCCCAGAAGCGCAGGGTTCAGCGATTGCGCGGCCTGGAGGAAGCCGAAAGGCTATACTTGCATACACTGAGGAAGGCACGACCTGATCTGGCTACGAAAGTTCAGCGAACCCTGGATGAAGAGGGTTGTCCATGGAAAATGGAGTGGCGCCCCAAGCAAAGGAAAGCCGATGATGAAACATCGGCTGGCACAAACATGGTGCTCGTCCTTCCGACGAAGCTTAGTGCTCCACGGTTACACGACGCACTCGAGGTGGACGACAGCAAGCGCGCCAACATGATAAAATCAGAGATTGGGCTGGTTCTATCCACTGGCCTAACCGTGTAGCTGGAGCAAATCAATGAGCAAACGTGGCGAGGCTGATCCTTGTGATCGGCCACAAAAAAATTATGGAGGAACATTACAAAACCTTCATCGAGCAAGCAACGTGGAGGCCGATTCCAGCAATCGGCCAAAATTATCCTCACCATCCATTCTGCCTGGGTTCAGCATGTAATCCAACAGGGGATACCTGAAGAGCCGATACCATCAATTCTCTTGACAAGATCGGCTCGGGGGCACCTAGGTGGATGAAACACGAGGATATGCGAGTAGGAATGTCTTGCAAGTGCCCAGCAGCCCAAGATATTCTTTGATGATGGGTATGGAGGTATGGGGGCCGATACATAAATCGGCCGTAAAAAAAAACAAAATTCAAAAAATTTAAGCACGGCCGATGCGGCGGACATCGACTTAAGGATATAAAGCCGATGCATGGCCATCGACTCGAGAGGTATAACTGTTACAATCAGAGGGTCAATGGAGCACGAAGAGAGACTTTAATGGAAGAACTCCTCATTGGAGTGGTTTAAGGGCTCAGGTCCTCTCTTCAAGAACAATGCCAAGAACAGCATGGATGTCCAGATCGGGCTAAGGCGGTCTGAAGAAGCTCGGGGGGCAGCTCACCCTGAGGGTTCTCGGCTCTGGAGAGCCGATTTTGCTGGGAATCGGCTGGCTCTGCATGATAGTTCTCTCGGACATGATCTAGCCCAGGTTCATTTGTCTGAATGGCATGCCTTCGTTTCTGTCTCGCCTTGACTAAGGCTCGGGGGGCAACTAACTTGGGAGGTGCTCTGTTTTTGAGGGCCGGTTGGAGTTGCATCGGCTGACCCTGCATCATGATCTTCTCCGAAAGCGGTGAGCTGTCTGCAGAAGAAGATTGTTAAAGCTACAGGGAGGAGTTGGAGAGAGAAGCCGTCGTTTTGTACGGGGTTGGGACCGTCCTGGTGCTGCAAGAAAAGGAAGGGGACTGGTTTCTCAAATTAGCTGATGAACAGTCATCGGCTATGGGATTACGAAATACCATGGTCAGGGAAGAAATCCGATTCGTTGCTATCGGTCTTGGTGTGGCAAGCGGAAGGATGGAAATTGGATTAATGGAAAGATAAATTGGAAGAACAATTCTCATTAATTCAAAGGAGCGGCTTTACAAGAAGAGCCGATGGCTCTCAAAAGAGGGATTTGGTGCCTAGGGCACTGCTACTACTAGTCCTAGTCTCCTAGTCGTCGCTGTCCTCATCATCGCCGTCGCCGAGGTCGTCGGCGCTGCTCCCAGGAAGCTCCTCGTCGCTGCTGCCCCAGCCTTTGGACGGAGCTTCGTCTTCCTCGTCATCATCATCGTCCTCGCTGTCCGCCCAAGAGCGGAAGCGCTTTGTCGGCGGGTACCCAGCTGAAGAGGAGGAATCATCTTCCTCCTCCTCCTCTTCTCCTTCCTCGTCATCATCTTCATCCTCGCTGTCTGCCCACATGCGGAAACGCTTCTTCGGCGGAAGCGTGGCGGAGGGGGAGGCCTTGGCCTTCGCTACTTCTCCTTCTTTCTTCTCCTTGTCGGAGGAAGTGGGGTTCGCCCCGGAGTGTGGGTCGTCCTCATTCTTGCTCTTCAGCGAGGATTGGAGGGGGAGGCCTGAGTGGGAGGAGGAAGAGGAAGACATTGCTACAGGAGGAGAGGGTTTTTTGGTGCCGACCGCTAGAACGAGAGGAGGGGGATAAGGAAGACTGGTCAATCGACACGGTTAAATAATGGGGAGCCCGGTGGAGATTTAATACCATTGCAGTTTCCGAGGAAGTGATGCTAAAGCTATCGAATTTTACAGTGGAGTTGGGAAGACAAGGCATCATGATGAAGGATTCTGCGGCGGTTTCTGCTCTGCTACGACATGACCCTTCGGAGGAAAAACAGAGTGGTTTTGAAATTATCATTACCAAAACCAGGGGGCATGTGTTATCACCAGATCTTGGCCAGATTAGGAGGTGGGCCGTAAGGGAGATGGGCTTGGAAGATTACACGTGGAAGATCTCTGAAGCGGCCTTGCACGAAGAATTTGGGCTAGATTGCCCGTGTATCTTTAATTATAGTAGATTGCATCATAGATTAAAAGTTAGAGTTTATCTCGTACACGGTGGGGATTATTCCCACGTTAGAAAAGTCCTTTGGACTATAAATATGTATCTAGGGTTTATGAAATAAACAACAACCAACGTTCAACACAAACAAATCTCGGCGCATCGCCAACTCCTTCGTCTCGAGGGTTTCTCCGGTAAGCACCATGCTGCCTAGATCGCATCTTGCGATCTAGGCAGCACAAGCCTACCTACGTTGTTCATGCGTTGCTCGTGCTGAAGCCTTTTTGATGGCGAGCAACGTAGTTATCTTAGATGTGTTAGGGTTTGCATTGTTCTTCGTATCATATGCTGTCGTATTGCAACCCTCATGCATCTAGCCGCCCTTACACCTATCTTAGGTGTAGGGGCGACACCCCGCTTGATCATAGTTTAGTAGATCCGATCCGTTACGGTTGCTCCTTGTTCATCAAGGATTAGTTTAACATCCGCAATAGTTAGGCCTTACAAAGGGTTGGAGGATCCAGCGGCGTGTAGGGTGGAGTTTGCTAGCCCTAGACAGGACGTTCCGGGGATCAACCTCGTGTTGGTTTTTAGGCCCTGTCTAGGATCGGCTTACGGTCACCGTGCGCGAGCGCGAGGCCCAATCGTGAGTAGGATGATCCGATTATGCGGTGAAAACCCTAAATCGTCGTAGATCTCATTAGCTTTATTTTGATCAAGCAGGACCACCATATATTCGGACACCTTGTACGAATCATGGGTGGATCGGCTCTTTGAGCCGATTCACGGGATAACCCGAGAGCCGATCGAGGCTCGTATTTAATGTTTACGTGTATGCCATGCAGGAAACTAAGCGAGGCATCATCCAACACCTTCCCGACCAGGTATAGGTCAGGTGGCACGCCCTTGCGATAGCATCGGACGTGTGACCAGGAGGCTTTGCGGGCCGTCGCTCTGAGGGACTGGGGCCAGCCGCAGCCCTAGTTGTTCCCGGCTCTACTGTGTTGCCAGTCGCTGCCCGCCAGTGGGTTTCTGACGCCAACAAAAACAAGAAACAAAAAGATGCAATTGCAGGATCTAAAGGAAATAGCTTCGAGTACTTACAACGGCGAAAATAGCTTAGTAGCCAAGATCCGTAGTGTGAGTACCTTTTACCTTTCCTCCCCGGCAACGGCGCCGGAAAATAGCTTGATGTCTACGGGTGCTTCTATTCTTGTAGACAGTGTTGGGCCTCCAAGAGCGAGAGGTTTGTAGAATAGCAGCAAGTTTCCCTTAAGTGGATCACCCAAGGTTTATCGATCTCAGGGAGGAAGAGGTCAAAGATATCCCTCTCAAGCAACCCTGCAACCACAAAGCAAGAAGTCTCTTGTGTCCCCAACACACCTAATACACTTGTCGGATGTAAAGGTGCACTAGTTCGGCGAAGAGATAGTGAGATGCAAGTAATATGGATGAGTATGAGTGGTAATAGCAATCTGAATAAAATATGGCAGCGAGTAAACATGCAACAAAACAGTAAACAAACGGAGATTCGATGCTTGGAAGCAAGGCCTAGGGATTCCGCTTTCACTAGTGGACACTCTCAACAATGATCAAATAATAGGACTACTCTACACCCTCTTGTTGGATGATGAACACCACTAACTGTGTAGGATTACACGAACCCTCAATGCCGGAGTTAACAAGCTCCACAATATTCAATGTTCATATTTAAATAACCTTAGAGTGTAAGATAGATCAACACAATCACACCAAGAACTAACATAGCATGCACACTCGTCACCATCACACTATGAAGGAGGCATAAATCACATCAATTCTTATCATAGCAATAGTTAACTTCATAATCTACAAGAGATTACAATCATAACCCACGCCAAGTACTACACGATGCACACACCGTCACCATTACACCGTGCAGGAGGAATAGACTACTTTAATAACATCACTAGAGTAGCACATAGATGATATTCAACTAGATCACATAAAGAGAGAAATGAACCACATAGCTACAGCGGAGCCCTCAGCCCCGAGGGTGAATTACTCCTCCTCATC
Organism: Lolium rigidum; assembly: GCF_022539505.1. Classification (NCBI taxonomy): domain Eukaryota; kingdom Viridiplantae; phylum Streptophyta; class Magnoliopsida; order Poales; family Poaceae; genus Lolium; species Lolium rigidum. The sequence continues at coordinate 180,673,861 of NC_061513.1, read as the reverse complement.
ATGGAGACAGCGATGGCGGTGAAGATGGCGGTGGAGACGGCGGTGGAGATGACTCCGAGGGCAATTCCCCGTCCCGGAAGGGTGCCGGAACAGAGACTTCGTCCCCCGAATTGGAGTTTCGCGATGGCGGCGGCTCGGATGGTTTTCTCTGGTTTCGTCGAACCGGACGTGGTTTTAGGTCAGGGACGACTAAATAGGCGAAGAGGCGGAGTCGGAGGGGCCACGGGGTGCCCACACACTAGGGGGGCGCCCCCCCTTGGGCCGCGCCGCCCTGTGGGGTGGGGTCCCCCTGGCTCCCTCTCGTCTTTCTCCGGTGCTCTGGAAGCTTCCGGGAATTATAAGGTCTTCGGTCTTGATTTCGTCCGATTCCGAAAATATTTCTTTACTAGGATTTCTGAAACCAAAAACAGTAGAAAACAGCAACTGGCCTTTCGGCATCTCATCAATAGGTTAGTTCCGGAAAATGCATAAATATGACATAAAGTATGCATAAAACATGTAGATAACATCAATAATGTGGCATGGAACATAAGAAATTATCGATACGTCGGAGACGTATCAGAAGGCGACGCTTCCACGCATTTCTTCCACCTGCATGCGTGTCACAGGAGGAGAAAAAACTTCATCGGACATCTCATCGTCGACAATGTGCGCATCACAGAGCACGTGGACAAGGCTGAGGCCGTGGATGGTTTCTTTGACGACCTTTTGGGCTCTGTGGCTGACAGGCCTTTCACCCTTGACTTAGACTACCTGGGGCTTCCTTCCTTTGACCTCCAACACATTGAAGGAGAGTTCTCTTAGGCGGAAGTGTGGAAAGCAATCAAATACATGCCTTTGGACAAGTGTCAAGGACCCGACGGATTCTCGGCATGCTTCTTCGTGGTATGCTGGGGTATCATCAAGGAGGACATCATGGACGCTTTCAACTCCTTATCGAGGCTTGATTGTCGTGGATTTGGAGTCGTAAATGGAGCCCTGATAACCCTTCTCCCTAAGAAGCCAGGGCGGAGGAGGTGCGAGATTTTAGGCCGATCATCCTCATTCACGACATCGCCAAGTGGGTGGTGAAAGTACTGGCAAACCAGATTGCCCCAGTCCTCCCGCAGATGGTAGGCGCTCACCAGAGTGCTTTTGTACGTGGACGGTGTCTGCATGACAACTTTATGATGGTCCAGGGGACTGCAGGCAAACTCCATAGCAGCTCCATCCCGGTTGTCCTCATGAAGTTAGACATCACCAAGGCCTTTGATAGGTGGACTGGTCTTTCCTCATGGACGTTCTCCGGAAGTTGGGATTTGGAGAGAGGCTCATCACGTGTTTTTGTGCTCTTCTATCCATGGCCTCAACACGTGTCTTGCTTAACGATACCTCGGGCTCGCGGATTGCCAATAGGCATGGACTTAGATAGGGCGATCCTTTATCCCCGCAGCTCTTCATTCTACTCATGGAAGTTTTGCACCTGATGATCCAGAAGGCCACAGATGAGGGATTGCTGAGGCCACTTGCACCATCAGGCTTGTGTCATCGCACATCCATTTATGCGGATGATGTCGTGACCTTCCTGCAGCCCTCAGTGCTGGACTTTTGGACTTTCATGGCTGTGATTGAGGATTTCGGGACAGCCTCGGGGCTTCGTACCAACATCACTAAATGCTCGGCAAACCTCATCCGATGCACGGACGCCCATGTGGCCTTAGTGGAACAGGAACTGCGGAGTCCTGTGGAGCCTTTTCCTCAACGGTATCTGGGGCTACCGCTGTCTCTGAGGAAGCCATCCGCGGCCCAGCTCCAATACCTCGTGGACAATGTAGAAAATAAGCTACCAGGATGGAAGGTGTCGCTTCTCGACAAGGGGGGCCGTCTGGAGCTCGTCAGATCGACATTGTCTGTGATGCCTATCTTCTCCATGATGTCCCTCGACATACCGGTCAAGACCATTGACGTGGGCATTACCCTTCGGGTAACCGACATTGCCCTATCCTGTACGGCCCAACTGGAGGCCCATGAAGATACACGATAGCAAGGTGGGCCACTAGGACGGTGCTGGAGAGGATTCCTTGAAGAACAAGACGGAAAGGAGCCGAACAAGGAAAGTTTAGAGCTAGGTATTTTGTAAACCTAGTCGTACCTGGACAGATCTCTTGAGACCTGGCCTCCTATATAAGGGCCATGAGAGGGGCTGCCGATGGACATAATCAATCTTGGCAATTTTAGCCACCACAAGCCTAGAGCTAGGTCGCCGTAGCACTTAGCCTCTCGACGAGATCACGGACGAAACCTTCGGCACCCCATTGTAACCCGATATTTTCATAATCAAGATCAGACAGGCAGGACGTAAGGGTTTTACCTCATCGAGGGCCCCGAACCTGGGTAAATCGCTCTCCCCGCTTGTCTGTTAACCGATGTCTCGTGTCAGCCTACAGGATTCCATCAACCCTAAGCCCCAATCAAAGGGCATTGCCGAGGAGTACCCTCTACAATTGGCGCCGTCTGTGGGAACGCTGTTGGCACAAGATCCATCATCGGCAGATCCAGTCATGTCGTCGGCAGCTTCATCGACGCCATCATCGTCATCATCGCCAATCTTAGGAAGCCCTATTCGATTCTACTCCTACGAGTTCACCCCGCACAGCGACTCTTCTCGCTCGACTTTTTCAGATCTACAAGGAAACATGGAGATGACGTTCGGCAGCGTCCACTACAACGTCAACGCGGAAGGAGTCCTTCGACTGCTAGAACCATACGCCCCCAGATCAGCAAGGAAAGCACCACCATCGGCCGCAGGGCCAAGCATGTCGTCATCAGTCGACCTTTCGGATGGCCTGACGGACTCGACGAACTCATCCTGGCCATCGACTCCTCGGTCGATGTCTTCAATGTCGGTCGGATCTGATAACCCCGTACCTTCAGAGATGACCTCGTACTACTACTTGAACTGCGACACCAGGCACGGGCTGGGATCAAGCGACACACCGTTCATCTGCAGCGCCCAGTATTCATCGGGAGAGGACAGTGTCGACAGCGTTGTCAAGGAAGTCACTTGGAGAACGGCGCGCCACCAAGTTTATGCCGCCAACAACACAGGAAACGCAAGGAACGGGGGAGGTGGAGATCACACCCCTCGCTCTAGCAGGCGACACAGCTTTGAAAACAGTGCTAGTAACAATAATAGCGATTACACCATCGCGGAGAACAATGGGTAGCCGCCAGGGAAGCCGTACTTAACAACACACCACTTCTCGCCGGAACTTCGGTTGGAACCCTCAATGCCTATCGCTCAATATTGGAGAAGAATCGTGAACGGCTATCGAATGAGCAAGCCATCCTCGAGAGACGTCTACTCGCGTCAGAACAATCCAGCGAACGACGAAGGGGCTCGCGAGGAAGCGCTTCCCGAAGCAGCCACGGATTGGGGAAGCACCGGTCAAGGCAATCTAGACTTTCAGAAGATGACGCTAGGGAAATAACATCAAACTTGTCCAAGTCCTTCATGACCACGGACACTGCAGGAATGCTAAGGCCAAAAACCGTCGAGAGAGCAACTGCCAACCTCGCGGCATACCTTATCAACCAACGACCCGAAGGTTCTATGGCTCAAGCTCATCGAGGCGCCCTGGAAAGCCTCGCAATCCTGGGGGACAACCTGGTTCCACGAAAGGAAAATACCACGCTCCAAGCTAGCGGCTCAAAGCATCGCTCAAGGGATGCCCGAGACGAGATCACCTAGAGCAGAATCGACAGAGCCACGCGACGGCGAGCCGCGAGGGGGGAAGACGACAGCGATGCCTCGGAAGAAAGCCAGGAATACGACGGTGAGTTAAGGGGGGCTGACTTCTTGAGCTACAAGATCCGTGAAACAATGCCACCCAAGAAGTTCAAACCTACCCCTACAGACGCCGCTAAGTATGACGAGCAGCAGGAGCCGAGGTCATGGATAGACGATTACCTGCAAACTGTGATCCTACACAAAGGAAATTAGATAGCAGCGATGCAGTGCATGCAGCTCTGTCGTGGTATCGTCGCGGCATATGCATAGGGTGGCTAAAGAGAGTGGTTCCTAGATGATCTTACGGCGGTATCCGGATGCGGGTATGGGCACGAGCGACACGGCGACGTACCCAGGTTCGAGGCCCTCCTATGGAGGTAACACCTCTACTCCTGCTATGAGTGTATAAGATGTATCACAGTACAATGGTGCTCCTAGAGCTGTATCCGGCTGCTCCTGGGAGGCTAAGGAAGACGATGGTCTCTCTCACAGGGCAGCGCTAAGACTAGAATGAGTAAGGAATGATCGATCCCCCGCACGAGAGGGGGTAGTGCAGCTTATATAGGCACTGGCACTTTACATAGAAGTCCCTATGACCTAGTGGCCGGCTGCGCCGGCTTCAGCTTCCGCTCCTTCCCGAGGCGTTGACGTCAGGAGCCGTTGAGGCGTCGTGGCACGTCCCATCCGCCTGCCGAGGTCAGCGGTATGGAGAGGAAGCGTCCCAGTCACCATCGATGGCATGTAGCCGTACAGCGCGGCGTGAGCCATGATGGCATGTCGAGCGAGAGGCACTGTTGCTCTACAGTGCCCCGCACTTTACGGTGGGTGAGATCATCGTGGACTTTTAGGAGCCGGATCGCCTTACCAGTTCCTTCTCCTGCAAGGCTCACCAGCTTGGAGCCGGTCACGGGGAGAGATCAACCAAGCCGGATATGACAAGTACAAGCCGGCCCAGACATAGCGTAGACGGCGATGGCTAGGCCGACATGGACTTTGAACCAGCCGGCTCCCAAGGCAGCCGGCCACGGCTCCAGCCGGCTGCTCCTCAGCCGGCCTTTGCCGCAGGCCAGCCGTCCTTGAGCCAGCTGTTCTCAGTCCTTTGCCCTACCCGGGGTCTTCCCCCCGACATTAGCCCCTGAAGCTAGCAAGGTCCTGCGTAAAGAAGGACCTGGGTAGGTTTTTCTGTCTGTTAGTCTTTGATCCCGTAGATTCAGTTTGAAAAGCACTTGAGGGGCCGGCCGAGAATTTTCGTTCAGCCGGCTGCGCCCTCGTTCGGCTGCTTTCGAGCCGGACGCCGCTTTGTTTTGCGGGCTTTATATTTTGTAAGTGTTGGGGGCGCTTCCGCCTTGCCGGGGGAGTTCGTGCCGGATCGGAGAAATCGTCCGGCTGCGACTTAGGCGTGCCGGAGTTCCCGCCACCTCGGGTCCTACGCCCGACTTGATGGCTTCTGATGGTGCAGCTGCTGCCGTTTCGTCTGGTCACATCATTGTCCCCTCCGGATCCTTTGTGGTCGTGGGCGACGTGGTGTGGCCGTTTCCGGTAACCGCAGCGCTAGTGGGGGGAAGTTAAGGCGCAGTTAATCCCGTGTCATGGCCCACGTCCACCACTTGGCCTCCCCCAGGCGTCTTTAAATGCGGGCGGAGCGGTACCGAGGCGGCCCCCCGCTCCATTTTTCTTCCTCGCGCCCAGGTTCTATCTCTCTCCTGCGCTCGAGCACTTCATCGCGCCCGACCGATTTCGCCGGCGATTCCCTGGCGAACTCCGGCGATCAGCTGCGGCCAAGCTCCTCCGCCGGCCGGCAGCTGTTTCTTCACCGTTCCGGCGTCACGGGGCCCCGCGTGTCCACGATACGCCTTCCGCCGCCGCGCTCGCTGATACGTCTCCAACGTATCTATAATTTCTTATGTTCCATGCTAGTTTTATGACAATACCTACATGTTTTGCTCATACTTTATATCATTTTTATGCATTTTTCGGGACTAACCTATTAACAAGATGCCGAAGCGCCAGTTCCTATTTTCTGCTGTTTTTGGTTTCAGAAATTCTACACAGGAAATATTCTCGGAATTGGACGAAACAAAAGCCCACGGCCCTATTTTCCACGGAGTGTTCCAGAAGTCCGAAGGAGAGACGAAGAGGAGCCACGAGGCGGCCACACCATAGGGGGGCGCGGCCCCACCCCTGGCCGCGCCGCCATATGGGGTGGGCCCCTCGGGACTCCACCGACGCTGCCCTTCCGCCTATATATTCTCCCAGATGCGAAAACCCTAAGGCAATCAGTCATATTCCACGAAAAGTTACGTAGCCGCCGCCATCGCGAAGCCAAGTTCGGGGGACAGAAGTCTCTGTTCCGGCACGCCGCCGGGACGGGGAAGTGCCCCCGGAATCCATCTCCATCGACTCCACCACCATCTTCATCACCGTTGCTGTCTCCTATGATGAGGAGGGAGTAGTTCCCCCCCGAGGCTGAGGGCTCTACCGGTAGCTATGTGGTTCATTTCTCTCTCCCATGGTGTGATCTTTATGTGATCATGAGCTTTGTAATCTAGTTGAATATGTAGATGTTACTCTTGTCTATTATGCACTCTAGAGGTTACTTTAATATGAACTCCGGAGTTACTCTCCACGGTGTGATGGTGACAGTGTGCGCATCGTGTGTGATTCCTTTATGACGTTGTGGAGCTTGTTTACTCCGGTTTGAGGTGTGCTTTTGTAGCCCTACACAATGAATGGTGTTTGTTATCCAACAAGAGAGTGTTTGAGAGTAGCATTTATTTATTCAATTATGTGATCATTGTTGAGAGTGTCCACTAGTGAAAGTATGATCCCTAGGCCTTGTTTCTAAGCATTGAAACACCGCTTCCAACAAGTTCTGCTACATGTTCGCTTGCTGCCATTTTTGTTTCAGATTGCAATTACTACTTATAATCATCCATATTACTTGTATTTCACTATCTCTTCGCCGAACTAGTGCACCTATACATCTGACAAGTGTATTAGGTGTGTTGGGGACACAAGAGACTTCTTGTATCATGATTGCAGGGTTGCTTGAGAGGGATATCTTTGACCTCTTCCTCCCTGAGTTCGATAAACCTTGGGTGATCCACTTAAGGGAAACTTGCTCGCTGTTCTACAAACCTCTGCTCTTGGAGGCCCAACACTGTCTACGAGGAATAGAAGCGTGCGTAGACATCACTCGCCGCCGTCGAGCGGCTCTTCTTCGCCCTTCGACCTTTCTTGGTCTTCTTCCTCTTCTTCCTCCTCTTCGACCATGGCTCCCCGGAGCGGATCATGGGAAGGATCTTACATGAGGGAGGCGGACATTGCTCGCCTCGTTCGCCTCCGGCGGATACCGCCGGAGGTGGTCACGCGGGAGCCGGGGGAGGAGAAGGAGCCGAAACCGCGGCCCGGCGAGCGCGTCGTCTTCGGGGCGCACTTCGACCGGGGGTTGGGCCTGCCGGCTTCGCCCTTTCTCCGGCAATTTCTCAACCACTTCGGCCTGCAGCCGCACCACCTGCCGGCCAGCGCCTTCGTCACCCTAAGCTGCTATGTGGCCTTCATGGAGGGCTACGCCGGCTTGTGGCCCGACATCGACTTCTGTTCCCGGCTCTTCTACCTGAAGACGCAAACGACTGATGGCCAGATGCGGGCCTGTGGCGCCGCCTCCATCTACTCCCGCCCAGGTACGCCCTTCCCGAAGATCCCAACGGTGGACTCGGTGAAGAAGTGGCAGATGTCGTTCTTCTACGTGAAGAATGACAACCCGGCGTTCGACCGGATCAACCTGCCGGAATACGACCCGGCTCCGCCAGTCGGCCGGCTTCACTGGGGCGCCAACGTCAAGTCGGCGAACCCGCACGCAGAGGTGAACCTGCTCTGGGACTTCCTTACGGAATGTACCACCCAGGGCGGGTTGTGCGCAGCCGACCTCCTCTGCTGCTACGCCTCCCCCCGGGTGCTGCTGCTACAAGCTCGCAGCCACAAGATCTGCCACATGTCCGGCCGGTTTGATCCGACCCGGACTTCTAAGGTGGAGCTGACCAAGGCGCAGATTGCCTCGCGGGTGAACTTTGTCTCCCAGGCGAAGTTGCCCGATAACTGGAACTGGGGGATGGAGCCCTTCAGCCGCCAGGAGCTACCGCATGCGGTAAGTCTTCTTCTTTTGGCCGGATACCGGCTTGCGGCTGCATGGCAGGCGGTAAGTCTTCTTCTTTTGGCCGGATACCGGCTTGCGGCTGCATGGCCGGCTTCTTATCTTGTTGTTTTCTCGTTTGTCTGCAGCTCTTCGACCATCAGGTGGTTGAGGACGGCGACCTGGAGCACAAGGAGTGGACGCCGGATCACGAGGATCCGGCTGACCAAGCCAGCGATGATGAGAGCCTGGAGGCGGCTGAGCAAGCCGCCCAAGGGGAGCACAACCCGCTGCCTTCTCCGCAACAGCAGGAGGAGGAGCAGGCGGCGCCTGCGTCAGCACCGATCCGCGCGGTGCCGTTGTCGGTGAGGCCGCCTTCTACCTCGGCGACTTCCTCGTCTGCGCCCAAGGGGAAGAAGCGGTCCAGCGAACGGACCACCACCCAGCTGGAGGCGAAGGCGAAAAAACAGCGCCGAGCTGGGCCCAGGAAGGTTCCGGAAGCAGCCGGGTGAGTTTCTTGCTTGCATTGTTTGATTCCTTTTCTTTCCTTTTGCTTATCTCTTTCTTGTTTGACCGTCTAGGGCCCCAATCAAGTTTACCTACGCCGCCGGCTCGGCCCCGGTTTCGAGTGTCGTGTCGCCGCCTCAGCGGCAGAGGAGGGAGACGACTCCGCAGCCTCAACCGCGTCCGCGCACGCCGCCTGTCGTCGTGCCGCCTGCTCCGGGGGCAGATTCTTTAGCTGCACCTTCTTCAGGTGCTGCCGGCTCCAGTTCGCGTACCGAGCCGGCTCATCGTGCTGGCCAGCCATCGCTGGACGACCTTTTCCCGCGCCGCGCCCGGCTCATAGATCCCGCAGCCGGAGCCGGCAGAGGTGTGCCTGGCGCAGCCGGAGCTGGCGGGGCCGTGCCTTCTGCAACCGGAGCCGGCGGGGCCGCTCCCGATGTTGTCGTCTTGGACGCGAGTTCGGACGAAGCGCCGCCTGCGCCTGAGTCGACCGTCCCCACCGGGCCAACGCTTTCGACTGCGCCGCCCCCATCTTCGGAGCCGGCGAGAGATGAGCCAGCGGGGCAGGAGCCGGCGCGCTCGGCTGAAGCTGATGCCAGGGCGCTGGTGACGACACAGGGCCCGGCGCAGGCACCTCAGGGTCTTCATGTCTCCAAGGCCGCCTCTCAGCTGAACGTGGTGTCCGCCTCCGACTCTAGCCTTGGCTCAGTCGGCGCCATGGAGAAGGACTGGCACCAGGCGGACGCCTGTGAGGTGACCAGCCAGGAGGGGCGCCCGGGCGTGGCGCCCGTGTCGGTGTTCTTTTCCGGCTTCCGCGCCTTCACCAAGGCTCAAGCCGAATAGGCCGAAATCCGCCTGGCGCGGCTGGAGGCGGCTGACAAGGTTAGTATATATTTGTGCTATTTTTTGCGATTTTGCTATTATCCTGGTAGCCCTCCGAGGCATGGGCCGGCTGCTTGGAGCCGGTCCGGATTTCGCCCAAACACTTATCTTTTTCCTTTCTCCAGGTGGTGTCGGACAGGCGGACTGGCTTGTATAACAAGGTTGTGGTCGGCTACCACAAGGCCAAGACCGAGCGAGCCGACATGGCCAGCGAGCTGGAGGCCGCCAAGGGTGAGACTTTTTCCTTTTTCGATTTTGATTTTGCTTTGTTTTTCTCCAATTTTGTCCGGCTAACGGCTTCTTTTGCTGGCTTGCAGCTGTTGCCGCCCGGGTCCCGCAGCTGGAGGAGGATCTTCAGGCCGCCCGCGCCCAATGTGCCGAAAGAGAGCAGGCGGTCCGGAATGCCGCCACTAAGGCGCAAGAGACTGCGGGGGAGCTGGCGCGGCTGCGCCGGCTTGAGGCCAACCATGTCATCAAGCTTGAAGCTGCGAAGCAGGCTGGGCGGAAGGAGGTGGACGACCTCAGCAAACGGCTGGAGGAGGTGGTTAAGCAGCCTGGCGCTCCGCCACGAGGTGACCTCCAAGTCCAATGAGCTGACGGAAACCGCCAAGCGCTGGGTGTCGGAGATTAGCGCCCTCGACCTTGGCTTGGCGGGTAAGTCTTTGTCTTTTATCTTCTTTCCCTTTGCCGGCTTTCGGCTGTCGACTGCCGGCTTAGGTTGGCAGCCGGCATCTGAAAACACTTAAGCTTTCGATGTCTCCATCTTCAGGCTGGGGGCAGGCGGCATTTCTTGCCGGCTGCCGCCAGTCTACTGTTTTTTCGATATCTCCATCTTCAGCCTGGGGGCAGGCGGCTTTTCTTAGCCGGCTACAGCCAGTCTTTGCTTTTACTGAAAACTTCGATGATCTCCATCTTCAGGCTGGGGGCAGGCGGCTTTTCTTAGCCGGCTGCCGCCAGTCTTTGCTTTTACTGAAAACTTTGATGATCTCCATCTTCAGGCTGGGGGCAGGCGGCTTTTCTTAGCCGGCTGCCGCCGATCTCGCTTTTACTTCAAAAATTTGCATTTTTCTGTTCTTTCCCCGGCTTGCGGCTGATGCGGTTGGCAGGGATTTGCCGACTGCTATCAGCCGGATCTTCAGATTTTTCACATTACGTTTTATTTCTGTAGCGGCCTTCCCGGAGGCGCTGGAGGCTGCGCTAGAGGCGGTAGGCAAGGCGCGGGACGCCCGGAGGGAGGCAACCGGCGAGCAAAGCTCCGACTGCTTCTCCATGGACGACTACCTGGCGTCCATGGCCGCCCGCGTCGAGCCTATCACCATGCTGGGCTGGGAGCTCAGGAAGGCGGCCGAGGAGCTGTTCCGGCTGCTCTGGCCAACGAAGACGCTGCCGGGTGAGCTTGCCCAGCTTATCAAGTGGCTCGAGAAGGCGCCCGACCGCTTCCTCGACCGGAAGGATTCGGCCGCGCGTGCCGGAGCCGACATGGCGCTCTCCTTCGTGCTCTCCTGGTACAACGAGGTCAGCCTCGACCAGCTGGAGTACCGGCGGGCCGACGTGGAGAACAAGCTTCCGGTGGATAATAAAACCGCCCGGCTCGCCCGCGCCTACGCCATCGCCAACTTCGTCGACAAGGGCATCTTCATCGTGGACCCGACTCCGCCCGAGGACTCGGATGAGGAGTCTGAGGGCGAGGAGGCGGATGCGCCGTGAGTGCAGAGGCGGACCCGACTGACGGCTCGTCTGATGCTCCCCCGGCTGGTCCTCCGCCAGCCGGCGCTTAGCTTTGCCTGTTTATGTAATCGCATTTGCCAAGACAATTCGTTAAATCCCCGGGATGCCAGGTGCATATGTAAGAAAATATTATTATCCTTTTATGAAGTTGCACTTTAATGTGTTTGTTAATCATTTGTGTGCCGGCTTGTTTTCTTCCGACTCGTTCGCTTTTTCTCATCTGCCCCACTCTTTGGCTTTGCCCTTGCCGATCGTACGTCCGACTTGCGGTCCGTCGCCGGATCAAGAACGTGCCGCTGAGTGAGACCGACAGTATTTCAGCCGAACGAGCCGAGTTCGACAACCCGACACTTTCATGAAAAGTTTGAACAAGGGTCAATTCGCCTTCAATCTTTCTCTTGGTCGTTTTTCGCGTGCCGGCTTGATGCGTGCAGTTAACACACGTCCGTTGGGAACCCCAAGAGGAAGGTGTGATGCGTACAGTAGCAAGTTTTCCCTCAAAAAGAAACCAAGGTTTATCGAACCAGTAGGAGCCAAGAAGCACGTTGAAAGTTGATGGCGGCGAAATGTAGTGCGGTGCAACACCAGGTATTCCGGCGCCAACGTGGAACATGCACAACACAATCAAAGTACTTTGCCCCAACGTAACAGTGAGGTTGTCAATCTCACCGGCTTGATGTAAACAAAGGATTAGATGTATAGTGTGGATGATGATGATTGTTTGCGAAGAACAGTAAGAACAATAGCAGTAGATTGTATTTCAGATGTAAAGAATAGGACCGGGGTCCACAGTTCACTAGTGGTGTCTCTCCCATAAGATAAACAGATGTTGGGTGAACAAACTACAGTTGGGCAATTGACAAATAAAGAAGGCATAACAATGCACATACATATATCATGATGAGTACTATGAGATTTAATCAGGGCATTACGACAAACTACACAGACCGCTATCCAGCATGCATCTATGCCTAAAAAGTCCACTTTCAGGTTATCATCTGAACCCCTTCCGGTATTAAGTTGTAAACAACGAGACAATTGCATTAAGTATGGTGCGTAATGTAATCAACACAAATATCCTTAGACAAAGCATCGATGTTTTATCCCTAGTAGCAACAACACATCCACAACCTTAGAACTTTCTGTCACTGTCCCAGATTTAATGGAGGCATGAACCCACTATCGAGCATAAGTACTCCCTCTTGGAGTCACAAGTATCAACTTGGCCAGAGCCTCTACTAGCAACGGAGAGCATGCAAGAACATAAATAACATATATGATAGATTGATAATCAACTTGACATAGTATTCAATATTCATCGGATCCCAACAAACACAACATGTAGCATTACAAATAGATGATCTTGATCATGATAGGCAGCTCACAAGATCTAACATGACAGCACAATGAGGAGAAGACAACCATCTAGCTACTGCTATGGACCCATAGTCCAGGGGTGAACTACTCACACATCGATCCGGAGGCGATCATGGCGATGAAGAGCCCTCCGGAGATGATTCCCCCTCCTGCAAGGTGCCGGAGGCGATCTCCTGAATCCCCCGAGATGGGATTGGCGGCGGCGGCGTCTCTGGAAGGTTTTCCGTATCGTGGCTCTCGGTATCGAGGGTTTCGCGACGAAGGCTTTAAGTAGGCGGAAGGGCAGGTCAAGGGGCGTCACGAGGGGCCCACACACTAGGGCCGCGCGGCCAGGGCAAGGGCCGCGCCGCCCTACTGTGGCGTCGCCTCGTGGCCCCACTTCGTTTCCTCTTCGGACTTCTGGAAGCTTCGTGGAAAAATAGGACCCTAGGCGTTGATCGTCCAATTCCGAGAATATTTCCTTACTAGGATTTCTGAAACCAAAAACAGCAGAAAACAACAGAATCGGCTCTTCGGCATCTCGTCAATAGGTTAGTGCCGGAAAATCCATAATAATGACATATAATGTGTATAAAACATGTGAGTATCATCATAAAAGTAGCATGGAACATAAGAAATTATAGATACGTTTGGGACGTATCAAGCATCCCCAAGCTTAGTTCCTACTCGCCCTCGAGTAGGTAAACGATAACAAAGATAATTTCTGTAGTCACATGCTATCATAATCTTGATCATACTATTGTAAGCATATGAGATGAATGCAGCGATTCGAAGCAATGATGAAGATAATGAGTAAACAAATGAATCATATAGCGAAGACTTTTCATGAATAATACTTTCAAGACAAGCATCAATAAGACTTGCATAAGAGTTACTCATAAAGCAATAAATTCTTAGTAAAGGCATTGAAGCAACACAAAGGAAGATATAAGTTTCAGCGGTTGCTTTCAACTTCAACATGTATATCTCATGGATAATTGTCAACACAAAGTAATATAACAAGTGCAATAGGTAAACATGTAAGAATCAATGCACACAGTTTACACAAGTGTTTGCTTCTGGTATAGAAAGAATAGGTAAACCGACTCAACAATAAAGTAGAAGATAGGCCCTTCGCAGAGGGAAGCATGGATTACTATATTTGTGCTAGAGCTTTTCATTTTGAAAACGTGAAACAATTTTGTCAACGGTAGTAATAAAGCATATGTGTTATGTATAAGATATCCTATAAGTTGGAAGCCTCATGCATAATATACCAATAGTGCTCGCACCTTGTCCTAATTAACTTGGATTAACATGGATTATCATTGCATAACATATGTTTCAACCAAGTGTCACAAAGGGGTACCTCTATGCCGCCTGTACAGAGGTCTAAGGAGAAAGTTCGCATTGGATTTCTCGCTTTTGATTATTCTCAACTTAGACATCCATACCGGGACAACATAGACAACAGATAATGGACTCCTCTTTAATGCATAAGCATTTAACAACAGTTAAAATTATCATAAGAGATTGAGGATTAATTGTCCAAACTGAAACTTCCACCATGAATCATGGCTTAGTTAGCGGCCCAATGTTCTTCTCTAACATTATGCATACTCAAACCATTTGATCATGACAATCTCCCTTACTTCAGACAAGACGAACATGCATAGCAACTCACATGATATTCAACAAAGGTGTAAAAGAGTTGATGGCGTCCCCAGAAACATGGTTACCGCTCAACAAGCAACTTATTAAGAAATAAGACACATAAGTACATATTCTTCACCACAATAGTTTTTAAGGCTACATTTCCCATGCTATATATTGTAAAGACAAAGAATAGAAGTTTAAAGGTAGCACTCAAGTAATGTACTTTGGAATGGCAGAGAAATACCATGTGGTAGGTAGGTATGGTGGACACAAATGGCATAGTATTTGGCTCAAGGATTTGGATGCACGAGAAGAATTCCTCTCAATACAAGGCTAGGCTAGCAAGGTTGTTTGAAGCAAACTCAAGTGTAAAATGTGCAGCAAAGCTCACATATGAACATATTGTAACTATTATAAGACTTTACATTGTCTCCTTGTTGTTCAAACACCTTAACCAGAAAATATCTAGACTCTAGAGAAACTAATCATGCAAACCAGATTTTAACAAGCTCTATGTAATTCTTCATTATTGGGTACAAGGTACATGATGCAAGAGCTTAAACATGATCTATATGAGCACAACAATTGCCAAGTATCACATTATTCAAGACATTATACCATTTACCACATGCGGCATTTTCCGTTTCCAACCATATAGCAATGAATGAAATAGTCCAACTTTCGCAATGAACATTAAAGATAAAGCTAAGAACACATGTGTTCATACGAAACAATGGAGCGTGTCTCTCTCCCAAACAAAGAATGCTAGGATCCGATTTTATTCAAACAAAAACAAAAACAAAAACAAACAGACGCTCCAAGTAAAGCACATAAGATGTGACTAAATAAAAATATAGTTTCACTAGAGGTGACCTGATAAGTTGTCGATGAAGAAGGGATGCCTTGGGCATCCCCAAGCTTAGACGCTTGAGTCTTCTTAAAATATGCAGGGATGAACCACGGGGGCATCCCCAAGCTTTGACTTTTCACTCTTCTTAATCATATTGTATCATCCTCCTCTCTTGACCCTTGAAAACTTCCTCCACACCAAACTCAAAACAAACTCATTAGAGGGTCAGTGCATAATTCATATATTCAGAGGTGACATAATCATTCTTAACACTTCTGGACATTGCACAAAGCTACTGAAAGATAACGGAACAAAGAAATCCATCAAACATAGCAAAACAGGCAATGCGAAATAAAAGGCAGAATCTATCAAAACAGAACAGTCCGTAAAGACGAATTTTTTAGAGGCACCAGACTTGCTCAGATGAAAATTCCCAAATTGAATGAAAGTTGCGTACATATCTGAGGATCGCTCACGTAAATTGGCAGATTTTTCTGAGTTGCCTACAGAGAACCATACCCAAATTCGTGACAGCAAGAAATCTATTTCTGCACAGTAATCCAAATCTAGTATTGACTTTACTATCAAAGACTTTACTTGGCACAACAATGCAATAAAATAAAGATAAGGAGAGGTTGCTACAGTAGTAACAACTTCCGAGACTCAAATATAAAACAAAGTGCAGAAGTAAAATAATGGGTTGTCTCCCATAAGCGCTTTTTTTTAACGCCTTTCAGCTAGGCGCAGAAAGTGTGAATCAAGTAACATCAAGAGAAGAAGCATTGACATCAAAAAATTTCTCACAAACAAAACTTGTTGCAGAGGGTACCTTAGATGCTCCATTATCTAAATTTCCCATAGTGGTACTAAGGGTTTTATCAATTTTAGGCTTATAATAATTCTTTGGCTTAGGCACCTTAGAAACATACATGAATTTTTGCTCCTTTCCCACATAAGCTTTCTCCTTAAATTTAAGAGAACAAAAAGTTGAACCCAATGTTCCCATAGCTTCTTCAAGTTTACCAATTCTATGGGTTTGATTATCATGGATAGCACAAGTTTCTAAAGTAGCAATTCTTTCATTAATTCCTCCTAGGGATTTATCAAGTTTATCAGTATTATCAAGTAATGCCCCCAATTTAGTCTCAACACTTGGAAGATTTTTCTCTATGGCTTCCAACTTTTTCATGACATCCTCAAGAGAGATTTCAATTTTAGTTTCATTAACAGGTGGTATTCCAACTAGACTCTCAATGATGCAACTAGCTTCTTAAGCAGGAGTACCTAGGAAATTACCCCCCGAAAGAGTATCAAGAACATACCTATTCCAGCTAGATATACCAACATAAAAGTTCCTAAGTAGGATAATAGTGGAGTGTTTCTTAGTGCACCTATGATGGGCATCACTAATTCTATACCAAGCATCTTTAAAACTTTCTCCACCTTGTTGCTTAAAAGAACGAACTTCAACTTCAGGATTACTCATTTTTAGCAGTAGTAAATAAAGCAAACTAAATAAAGTAAATGCAAGTAACTAATTTTTTTGTGTTTTTGATATGGAGAACAAGACAGTAAATAAAGTAAAACTAGCAACTAATTTTTGTGTGTTTTGTTTTAGTGCAGCAAACAAAGTAGTAAATAAAATAAAGCAAGACAAAAACAAAGTAAAGAGATTGGATGTGGGAGACTCCCCTTGCAGCGTGTCTTGATCTCCCCGGCAACGGCGCCAGAAAATATGCTTGATGCGTGCAGTTAACACACGTCCGTTGGGAACCCCAAGAGGAAGGTGTGATGCGTACAGTAGCAAGTTTTCCCTCAGAAAGAAACCAAGGTTTATCGAACCAGTAGGAGCCAAGAAGCACGTTGAAGATTGATGGCGGCGAAATGTAGTGCGGCGCAACACCAGGGATTCCGGCGCCAACGTGGAACCTGCACAACACAATCAAAGTACTTTGCCCCAACGTAACAATGAGGTTGTCAATCTCACCGGCTTGTTGTAAACAAAGGATTAGATGTATAGTGTGGATGATGATGATTGTTTGCGAATAACAAGTAAGAACAATTGCAGTAGATTGTATTTCAGATGTAAAGAATAGGACCGGGGTCCACAGTTCACTAGTGGTGTCTCTCCCATAAGATAAACAGATGTTGGGTGAACAAATTACAGTTGGGCAATTGACAAATAAAGAAGCATAACAATGCACATACATATATCATGATGAGTACTATGAGATTTAATCAGGGCATTACGACAAAGTACATAGACCGCTATCCAGCATGCATCTATGCCTAAAAAGTCCACTTTCAGGTTATCATCCGAACCCCTTCCGGTATTAAGTTGTAAACAACAGACAATTGCATTAAGTATGGTGTGAAATGTAATCAACACAAATATCCTTAGACAAAGCATCGATGTTTTATCCCTAGTAGCAACAACACATCCACAACCTTAGAACTTTCTGTCACTGTCCTAGATTTAATGGAGGCATGAACCCACTATCGAGCATAAGTACTCCCTCTTGGAGTCACAAGTATAACCTTGGCCAGAGCCTCTACTAGCAACGGAGAGCATGCAAGAACATATATGATAGATTGATAATCAACTTGACATAGTATTCAATATTCATCGGATCCCAACAAACACAACATGTAGCATTACAAATAGATGATCTTGATCATGATAGGCAGCTCACAAGATCTAACATGATAGCACAATGAGGAGAAGACAACCATCTAGCTACTGCTATGGACCCATAGTCCAGGGGTGAACTACTCACACATCGATCCGGAGGCGATCATGGCGATGAAGAGCCCTCCGGGAGATGATTCCCCCCTCCGGCAGGGTGCCGGAGGCGATCTCCTGAATCCCCCGAGATGGGATTGGCGGCGGCGGCGTCTCTGGAAGGTTTTCCGTATCATGGCTCTCGGTACTGAGGGTTTCGCGACGAAGGCTTTAAGTAGGCAGAAGGGCAGGTCAGAGGGCGTCATGGGGGACCCACACGCTAGGGCCACGCGGCCAGGACCTGGGCCACGCCGCCCTAGTGTGGCGTCGCCTCGTGGCCCCACTTCGTTTCCTCTTCGGACTTCTGGAAGCTTCGTGGAAAAATAGGACCCTGGGCGTTGATTTCGTCCAATTCCGAGAATATTTCCTTACTAGGATTTCTGAAACCAAAAACAGCAGAAAACAAGAATCGGCTCTTCGGCATCTCGTCAATAGGTTAGTGCCGGAAAATGCATAATAATGACATATAATGTGTATAAAACATGTGAGTATCATCATAAAAGTAGCATGGAACATAAGAAATTATAGATACGTTTGGGACATATCACGGCTCCTTAAGCTTCTACCCCCGCCAGCCGGACAGCCGGGTTGCGGTCTGTAGCTGGATCGGGAGTCGGCTGTCGGGAAGCCGGTTCACGGTACTAAGCCGGCCGCGTGAGAGGGTGCAAGCCAATCGACGAAAGCAGTAGAGTACGCGAAAAACTTGTTGAGACCGGCGCTCCTGGCGCATGCTTTTTCATTGGCATAGATTACAAAAGGAGTACAAGGGATACATACATTCCTTCTCTCAAGTATAAAATGGGCGAAGCAAGTTGACATTCCAGGGACGTTTAGTCTCCTCGTCAGTCTTATTCGACTTGTTTTTCTTAACCTCTTGGGCATCTATGAGATATTAGGAATCATTGCCTACCGCCTTGCTCACGATGAAGGGACCCTCCCATGGGGATGATAGTTTATGCTGTCCGGCTATCCGTTGGATCAGCCGGAGCACTAGGTCTCCTTCTCGGAATGCCAAGGGCTGGACCTTCCGGCTGTGATAGCGTCGGAGGCTTTGCTGATATATGGTGGATCTGGACACGGCCAGCAGCCGGGCCTCTTCAACCAAGTCGACTCCATCTTCACGAGCCTCTTTAGCTTCAGCTTCTGTGTACAACTTGATCCTTAGCGCGTCGTGCTCGATGTCAGTCGGAAGGACGGCTTCGGCCCCGTATAGGAGGAAGAATGGTGTGAAGCCGACAGAGCGGTTTGGCATGGTACGCAGGCTCCACAGTACATGGGGCAGCTCTTCAATCCAGCAGCCGGCTGCTCGCTCGAGCGGCTCCACCAGCCGGGGCCGGATGCCGGCTAGGATCAAGCCGTTGGCCTTCTCCACTTGCCCGTTGGACTCCGGATGCGCCACGGACGCTAGGTCCATTCGGATCCCCATTTCCTCGCAATAGCGAGAGAAGATGCCCTGGGCGAAGTTGCTGCAGTTGTCGGTGATGATGTTGTGGGGGTAGCCGTATCTCACGATGATTTCCTTGAGGAACGTGACAGCTGTGGAGCCGTCCAGCTTCTTGATCGGCTTGGCCTCGATCCACTTGGTGAATTTTGTCAATCATCACCAAGAGGTGCGTCATGCCGCCTCGGGCAGTTGGCCAAGTGATGGGGATGGTTTTCAAGGCGGAAGCCGGCCAGTGCCTTTTCTTGGAGAAGCGCTGGCAGCCATTGCATTTCTTCACCAATTCTTCTGCGTCTCTGAGCGCAGTCGGCCAGTAGAAACCGTGCCGGAAGGCTTTGCCTACTATGGCTCTGGAGGAGGCATGGTGGCCGCACTCTCCCTGATGGATTTCCCGTAGGAGTTCAATCCCTTCAGCCGGCTCGACACACCGCTGGAGCACCCCACTTACGCTGCGCTTGTACAGCTGGTGGTTGGTGATGGTATAGGCCTTGGCCCTTCTCTCAATCTGCCTGGCTTGAACCCTGTCATTGGGCAGCACACCATCGGTGAGGTAGGAGAGGAATTCTTGTGCCCATGACGGTACGCATTTTATTTCAAATACGCTGACCATCAGAGCCTCCATCTTCGGAGCTTCCGGGTTCGACTGTATAGTCGCCGGGTTCGGCTGTGAAGCCGGTGGGTTCGGCTGAGAAGCCCTCGAGTTTGGCTGAGAAGCCCCCGGGTTGGGCTGAGAAGCCCCCGGGTTTGGCTGAGAAGCCCCCGGGTTCGGCTGTGGAGCCGGCGCGTTCGGCTGAGAAGCCCCCGACTTGGGCGATGAAGCCCCCGGGTTGGGCTGAGAAGCCCCCGGGTTCGGCTGTGGAGCCGGCGGGTTCGGCTGAGAAGCCCCCGACTTGGGCGATGAAGCCCCCGGGTTTGACTGAGAAGCCCCCGGGTCAGCCGGCACAAATATGGAATCCGAGTCCGGTGACGGTATGATGGACGGCTTCCGCAAATGTGCCAGGGCAACGCCTGGTGGGATTGCTTGCCGGGTTGAGCCTATCTTGGATAGCGCGTCAGCCGCCTCGTTGTTTGCTCGCGGCACGTGATGGAATTCACAACCATCGAAGAAGTCGGATAACTGTTGGACGTGGAAACGGTATGAGGCCATGTTGGCGTCCTTCGCGTCCCAGTCACCAGATGCTTGCTGTATAACCGATTCGGAGTCGCCGAAGCAAATAATGCGACGCACGCCTATCTCCTTGGCCAGCTTGAGCCCATGAATGAGCACCTCGTACTCCGCCACATTATTGGATGCGGCGAAGTGGATCTGCAGGACATAGTCCAGCCGGTCCCCCTTGGGAGAGGTGACGATGATGCCGACTCCCAGGCCGTTGCGCATCTTCGAGCCGTCGAAGTGCAGCTTCCAATGTGTGGAGTCAGGCACGGGCGGCAGGTATTGCATCTCGGCCCAGTCGACGAAGAAGTCCGCGAGGATCTGCGACTTGATGGCCGTTCGTGGCTCGTAGAGGATGGTATGGGCAGCCAGCTCCAGGGCCCACTTGGCAACCCGACCATTGGCGTCTTTGCTGCCAATGATCTCCGCCAAGGGTGCCGTGGCCACCACCTTGATGGGGTGCTCTTGGAAGTAATGCTTGAGCTTCTTGGCCGCCATGTACACGTCGTAGGTGACCTTCTGGTAGTGGGGGTAGTTTTGCTTCGACTGGGAAAGCACTTCACTAAGGTAATAGACTGGGCGCTGAACCGACTGCTCCTTGCCGGCTTCCTTGCGCTCCACCACCAGGACAACGCTAACCACTCGGTTGGTGGCTGCGATGTACAACAACATCGGCTCCATTGAAGCCGGCGATGCCAGGACGGGTGCGGTTGAGAGCACACGTTTAAAATCACGGAAGGCTTCGTCCGCCTGCGGTGACCAGACGAATTTGTCCGACTTCTTGAGCAACTGGTACAGGGGCAGTGCCTTCTCCCCCAGCCGGCTGACGAAGCGGCTCAAGGAGGCCAGGCAACCTGTGAACTTCTGGATGTCCTTGAGGCATTGCGGCAGTTCCATCTTCTCTAGGGCACTGATCTTCTCCGGGTTGGCTTCGATTCCTCGCTGAGAGACGAGGTAGCCCAGGAGTTGGCCGGCTGGCACGCCGAACGTGCACTTGGCCGGGTTGAGCTTCATCCGGAATCTTCGCAGATTGGTGAAGGTCTCTCTCAGATCGTCAAGGAGGGTACGCGTCTCCTTGGTATTTAGAACGACATCGTCCACGTATGCGTGAACGTTTCTGCCGATTTGATCTTGTAAGCATTTTTGCATGCACCTTTGGTAGGTGGCGCCTGCGTTTTTCAAGCCGAATGGCATAGTCGTGTAGCAATAAGACCCGTACGGGGTAATGAACGAAGTCTTTATTTGATCATCCGGATTCAAAGGAATCTGGTGGTAGCCTGAGTAGGCGTCTAAGAAAGACAACAGTTCACAGTCGGCAGTCGAATCTATGACTTGATCTATGCGCGGCAGGGGGAAGGGGTCCTTCGGGCACGCCTCGGGTAGTCGATACACATGCGCCAGGAGCCGTTCTTATTCAAAACCAGGACCGGGTTCGCCAACCAGTCCGGGTGCAGTACTTCCATGATGAAGCCGGCTGCGAGCAGCCGGGCGATTTCTTCACCGATGGCCTTCCTTCTTTCTTCGGCGAAGCGGCGAAGGGGTTGCTTCACCGGCTTGGCCTCTGGCCTGACGTGGAGGTGGTGCTCAGCCAACTCCCTCGGCACACCCGGCATGTCCCTTGGAGACCATGCGAAGATGTCCCGATTCTCACGGTGGAGCTGGTGAGCTCGCTTTCCTATTTGCCGGCACCGATGGTGACGTACTTGTCCGGCTACGCCGGGTCCAGCAGGATCTTCTTGGTGTTGTTTGCCGGCTGGAAGTGAGTCGTCCCAGCCGGGTTGCCTACAGCCGGCATGTCCTACTGCGCGGCCTTGGCCATGGCGACCGCGTCGTGGATGAGCTGCTTCTCGGTGGCGATGACCAGCATTTGGGCCATCTTGGAGCTCTGCGTGGCGCACTCCATGGAGCAGCGATAGTCGCCGGCTACGGTGATGACCCCTTTTGGGCCAGGCAGCTTCATCTTTAGGTACCCATAGTGGGGCACCGCCATGAACTTGGTCAGGGCCGGACGGCCCAGGAGCGCGTGGTAGGGGCTGACGAGGTCCACCACCTCGAACTAGATCTTCGCGGTGCGGAAGTGGTCCGGCTTCCCGAACATCACCTCCAGCGTGATCCGGCCGATCGGCTGGCAGCAGTGGCCTGGCACGATGCCATGGAAGACGGTGGGGTGGGGCGCAACTCGGCCTCTTGGATGCCCAGCTTGCGGGCGGTGTCGCGGTAGAGGATGTTGAAGCTGCTGCCCCCGCCGATGAGGACGCGCGAGAAACGCACGCTGCACCGGGTTGTCCGATGGTGGGGTCAAGGACCATGGCGTAGCTGCCCGGCTTCGGCAGGACAGCCGGTGTATCGCGGCGATCAAATGTGATGGCCTGCTCTGACCAGTTTAGGTACTGGGGGACCGGCGGTATGACCGCGTTGACCTCGAGGGAACGGCTCTGCTGGCTCGTCTTGTCCTCGGGCTCGGAGGTGAAGATGATGTAGGTGGCATCCTCAGGCAAGTATCTACCATGGTGCACTTGGTTAGCCTCGTGGTGCTCGAGGTTGACGTTCTCTGCGCCGGCTTGGCCACCCGGCCCGCCGGCTGGTGGAGGCGGGGGTGGAGGTGGGAGCGGTTCACCGCTTGTCAGCCGCTTCATGAAGTGGCAGTCGCGGGTGGTGTGGTTGGAGGGGTTCTTGCCGCTGTGGTACTTGCACGGCGAGTCGAGCATCTGCTCGAAGGTGAACTTCGGCTTCCAGGGCCGGTCCTGCTTTTGGCGCCGGCTGCCGCCAGCCACCGCATGGTCCGACACGGCTGCCACATTGGAGGAACCGTACCGACGGTCCGGCTGGTCGTTGTGCCGCTTGCCGTGGTAGTTGTCCCGCCGGCTGCCATGGGAGGTGCCTCGGCCGGCTTGTGCTCGGCCGGCTTGTTGTTGTCCCGCCTGGATGGAGCCGGCGAAACTTCAGCCGGAGCTTTGCCGGCTTCCTAAGCCAACGCGTATTTGTCGGCAATGGCCATCAAGGTGGCCATCGTCTTGGGCTCGCTGCGGTGCAGCTTGTGCCACAACATGGTGTTGGGCCGGCAGCCGCCCATGAAGAAGCTGATGGCCTGGATCTCGTGCACGCCCTCGCAGGAGTTGCGCATCTCGCACCAGCGCGTCAGGTACGCGTGATCCGTCTCGTCCGGGTCCGCGCACTGCTGGGGGCGGCCCGGCCGGCGGTAGGTGCCGGTGAAGTTGCTGATGAAGGCTTCCTCGAAGTCCAACCAACCGTTGATGCTACCGGCTGGGAGGTTGTTGAGCGAGGTGCGGGCAGAGCCGAACAACATCAGGGGGGAGTACCGTACCGCCCAGCGTTTGTTGCCCCTGGCGATGCCGACTGCGGTGGAGTAGTCCAGCAGCCAGTCCTCCGGCTTGGCGGTGCCGTCGTACTTGGGGGTGTCGCGCGGGAGTTGGAAGCCGTCGATCATGGGCTTGTTGAGGATCCGCGGCCCGAAGCACTTTGGACCGGCTGGCCCTTCTTCTTCCGCGATGCGGGATTCGACCAGCCGGTCGAGGCGGTCTCTGGCATCTGCCGGCTCGACGCGCGGGCCCAGCCGGGAGTGTGCCGGCTGGCGGTGGCCGCTTGCTTCTGGAGCCGTCCGGTGCGGGCGCCTTTGTTCCGCCTGCTCGGAGTCTTGCTCCTGGTTCCGGCTTGGTGGAGGCCGGCTGCGGCCGCTGTGGCCGCTCGGCGGGCCGCTCGTCCGGCTTGAGCTTGCGTGTGTGGCCCGGGAGTCGCGGTGCCGACTTGGTGCGGGCGAGGCGGACTCGGCCGTGTCCCTGGCGCCGTCCCTGGCGTTGCCTGCGGCACCACGAGCGTGAGAAGCTCTGGGAGCGTGGGCGTACCTGGGGTCTTTCGCCTGCCTGGTGGCGGTGCCCAGCAGTCCAGTCACCCGCCCCGTTTGGCGGCGTAACTCTTCGCCTTCGAGGAGGTGCAGCTCTTCTGCGGCGGCTTCAGCCGCGAGCATGTTCTTGTCGGGGGTGTTGTAGAGAGGCAGCTCCGTGGACAGAGCCGGCGCTTCCGCGCCGTCGCGGTCGATCTCGGCGCCTAGGTCGCGGACCCTCCGGCGAATCTGGCCGGCTCGGCTGGGGTTGTCGTCGCCTGGTGTGAGGTCGTGGGCGCGGTTGTACTCGCGCTGGGTGATCTCCCACTGGCGCTTGGCAGAGGCCAGTTCTTCGGCTTGCCTGAGGAGGAGCTGGCGGTGAGCCTCCAAATCGGCCTCGATGGTGGAGGGGTCGCCGCCTGCGGTGAGCGGAGAGCTCAGCTTTGCCCGGACTTTGTCCAGCCGGGAGGGTGGCGCGGGCTCCTTTGGGCCCGAGCCGGATGCGCCGACCGCGGCGGTGCGCTCCAGCTGAGGGCCGCGGACGCGCGTGGACTTGTCGCCGGCGTCGTCGCCGGCTGCCATGACCTCGTGCATGATGCAGGAGCTGGCGGTGGTGTTGCTGGCGCCGGCTCCAGGAGGAGGGCTTGCGCAGCACAGCACCTGCCGCGGGTAGCGCGGCGGTGCGACGGCGGCGACGTAGACGTCGTGGCCGCCGAAGGTGATGAAGCTGCCGCCGGCAGGGAAGGGCCGGTCGGCGAAGCAGCCAGCGTTGTCGCTGACGCAGTCGAGGGAGCCGAATCTCCAGATCAAGCCTGAAGCGACTCGCTCGCCGGTGGTGATGGTGAGGCCCGTCCGGATGAAGACACCGGCCGCAGAAGCTGAAGGCCCCACGGTGGGCGCCAAATGTCGTGGTATCGTCACGGCATATGCCATAGGGTGGCTAAAGAGAGTGGTTCCTAGATGATCTTACGGCGGTATCCGGATGCGGGTATGGGCACGAGCGACACGGCGACTTACCCAGGTTTGAGGCCCTCCTGTGGAGGTAACACCTCTACTCCTGCTATGAGTGTATAAGATGTATCACAGTACAATGGTGCTCCTAGAGCTGTATCCGGCTGCTCCTGGGAGGCTAAGGAAGATGATGGTCTCTCTCACAGGGAAGCGCTAAGACTAGAATGAGTAAGTGATACGTCTCCGACGTATCGATAATTTCTTATGTTCCATGCCATATTATTGATGATACCTACATGTTTTATGCACACTTTATGTCATATTCGTGCATTTTCTGGAACTAACCTATTAACAAGATGCCGAAGAGCCGTTCTCGTTTTCTGCTGTTTTTGGTTCCAGAAATCCTAGTAACGAAATATTCTCGGAATTGGACGAAACGAAGACCCAGGTTCCTATTTTCACCGGAAGCATCCAGAACACCCGAGAGCCGCCAGAGGGGGGCCCTGTGGGCCCCAGATGATAGGGTGGCGCGGCCTGGGCCCTGGCCGCGCCAGCCTATGGTGCCGCCGCCTCTTCGACCCTCTGACGCTGCCCTTCCTCCTATTTAAAGCCTCCGTCGCGAAAACCCTAAAACGAAGAACCACGATACGGAAAACCTTCCAGAGCCGCTGCCATCGCGAAGCCAAGATCTGGGGGACAGGAGTCTCTGTTCCGGCACCCTGCCGGAGCGGGGAAGTGCCCCCGGAAGGCTTCTCCATCGACACCGCTGCCATCTCCACCGCCATCTTCATCACCGCCTGCTGCTCCCATGAGGAGGGAGTAGTTCTCCATCGAGGCTCGGGGCTGTACCGGTAGCTATATGGTTCATCTCTCTCCTATGTACTTCAATACAATAATCTCATGAGCTGCCTTACATGATTGAGATTCATATGATGATGCTTGTAATCTAGATGTCACTATGCTAGTCAAGTGAGTTTTACTTATGTGATCTCCGGAGACTCCTTGTCCCACGTGTGTAAAGGTGACGAGTGTGTGCGCCGTGTGGGTCTCTTAGGCTATATTTCACAGAATACTTACTCACCGTTATGAATGGCGTAGTGAAGTGCTTATTTATATCTCTTTATGATTGCAATGTGTTTTGTATCACAATTTATCTATGTGCTACTCTAGTGATGTGTTATTAAAGTAGTTTATTCCTCCTGCACTGCGTGTAATGGTGACAGTGTGTGCATCCGTGTTAGTACTTGGCGTATGCTATGATCATGATCTCTTGTAGATTGTGAAGTTAACTATTGCTATGATAGTATTGATATGATCTATTCCTCCTACGTGGCATGAAGGTGACAGTGTGCATGCTATCTTAGTACTTGGTTTAGTCGTGTTGATCTTTCTTGCACTCTAAGGTTATTTAAATATGAACATTGAATTGTGGAGCTTGTTAACTCCGGCATTGAGGGTTCGTGTAATCCTACGCAATGTGTTCATCATCCAACAAGAGAGTGTAGAGTATGCATTTATCTATTCTGTTATGTGATCAATGTTGAGAGTGTCCACTAGTGAAAGTCTAATCCCTAGGCCTTGTTCCTAAATACTGCTATCGCTACTTGTTTACTGTTTTACTGCGTTACTACTGCTGCGTTACTACTGCTACGTTACTACTGCTTGTTTACTGTCCTGGGTAAAGCACTTTTCTGGTGCCGTTGCTACTACTTATTCATACCACCTGTATTTCACTATCTCTTCGCCGAACTAGTGCACCTATTAGGTGTGTTGGGGACACAAGAGACTTCTTGCTTTGTGGTTGCAGGGTTGCATGAGAGGGATATCTTTGACCTCTTCCTCCCCGAGATCGATAAACCTTGGGTGATCCACTTAAGGGAAACTTGCTCGCTGTTCTACAAACCTCTGCTCTTGGAGGCCCAACACTGTCTACAAGAATAGAAGCTCTCGTAGACATCAAGCACTTTTCCGGCGCCGTTGCCGGGAGGAAAGGTAAAAAGGCACTCATACTCCGGTTCCGTAATGTGAGTACTTTTCTGGCGCCATTGTGTTTGTGCTCGAAGCTATTTCCTTTAGATCCTGCAATTGCATCTTTTTGTTTCTTGTTTACACTAGTTTAGCATAATGGACAACAATGAGCTTCTTATTCTATTTCCTGATTTAAAACATGGATTGTTTGATGCGAAAATTAAAAAACCTATGGAATCTTATTTACATGCTGGTAGTAATATTAGTATGAACGCTTTGAACACCATTGTTGATAATAATATAGAAAGTTCTAAGCTTGGGGAAGCTGGTTTTCATGATCTTTTTAGTCCCCCAAGCATTGAGGAGAAAATTTTCTTTGATGATACTTTGCCTCCTATTTATGATGATTATAATAGTGGTCTTTTGGTACAACCTACTATGGAGAGTAAATTTTATTGTGATTATACTATGCCTCCTACACTTGATGAGAATAATAATGATAGCTACTTTGTTGAATTTGCTCCCACTACAACTAATAAAATTGATTATGCTTATGTGGAGAGTAATAATTTTATGCATGAGACTCATGATAAGAATGCTTTATGTGATAGTTATATTGTTGAGTTTGCTCATGATGCTACTGAAAGTTATTATGAGAGAGGAAAATATGGTTGTAGAAATTTTCATGTTACTAAAATGCCTCTCTATGTGCTGAAATTTTTGATGCTACACTTGTTTTATCTTCCTATGCTTGTTACTTTGCTCTTCATGAACTTGTTTATTTACAAGACTCCTATGCATAGGAAGCATGTTAGGCTTAAATTTGTTTTGAATTTGCTTCTTGATGCTCTCTTTTGCTTCATACTCTATTTTTCATGTGAGCATCATTAAAACTGCTAAGCACATCTTAATGGCTATAAAGAAAGAACTTCTTGGGAGATAACCCATGTGTTATTTTGCTACAGTACTTTGTTTTATATTTGTGTCTTGGAAGTTGTTTACTACTGTAGCAACCTCTCCTTATCTTAGTTTTTTGTTTTGTTGTTCCAAGTAAAGTCGTTGATAGAAAGGTTGATACTAGATTTGGATTACTGCGCAGAAACAGATTTCTTTGCTGTCACGAATCTGGGTCTAATTCTCTGTAGGTAACTCAGAAAATTAAGCCAATTTACGTGAGTGATCCTCAGATATGTACGCAACTTTCACTCAATTTGGGCATTTTCATTTGAGCAAGTATGGTGCCCTAATAAAATCCATCTTTACGGACTGTTCTGTTTTGACAGATTCTGCCTTTTATTTCGCATTGCCTCTTTTGCTATGTTGGATGAATTTCTTTGATCCATTAATGTCCAGTAGCTTTATGCAATGTCCAGAAGTGTTAATAATGATTGTGTCACCTCTGAACATGTTAATTTTTGTTGTGCACTAACCCTCTAATGAGTTGTTTCGAGTTTGGTGTGGAGGAAGTTTTCAAGGATCAAGAGAGGAGTATGATGCAATATGATCAAGGAGAGTGAAAGCTCTAAGCTTGGGGATGCCCCGGTGGTTCACCCCTGCATATTCTAAGAAGACTCAAGCGTCTAGCTTGGGGATGCCCAAGGCATCCCCTTCTTCATCGACAACATTATCGAGTTCCTCCCCTGAAACTATATTTTTATTCCGTCACATCTTATGCACTTTGCTTGGAGCGTCGGTTTGTTTTTGTTTTTTGTTTTGTTTGAATAAAATGGATCCTAGCATTCACTTTGTGGGAGAGAGACACGCTCCGCTGTAGCATATGGACAAGTATGTCCTTAGGCTCTACTCATAGTATTCATGGCGAAGTTTCTTCTTCGTTAAATTGTTATATGGTTGGAATTGGAAAATACTACATGTAGTAACTCTAAAAATGTCTTGGATAATTTGATACTTGGCAATTGTTGTGCTCATGTTTAAGCTCTTGCATCATATACTTTGCACCCATTAATGAAGAAACACTTAGAGCTTGCTAATTTGGTTTGAATTTTTTGGTTTCTCTAGAGTCTAGATAATATCTAGTATTGAGTTTTGAACAACAAGGAAGACGGTGTAGAGTCTTATAACGTTTACAATATGTCTTTTATGTGAGTTTTGCCGCACCTTTCATCCTTGTGTTTGTTTCAAATAACCTTGCTAGCCTAAACCTTGTATCGAGAGGGAATACTTCTCATGCATCCAAAATACTTGAGCCAACCACTATGCCATTTGTGTCCACCATACCTACCTACTACATGGTATTTATCCGCCATTCCAAAGTAAATTGCTTGAGTGCTACCTTTAAAATTCCATCATTCGCCTTTGCAATATATAGCTCATGGGACAAATAGCTTAAAAACTATTGTGGTATTGAATATGTACTTATGCACTTTATCTCTTATTAAGTTGCTTGTTGTGCGATAACCATGTTTCGGGGACGCCATCAACTATTCTTTGTTGAATATCATGTGAGTTGCTATGCATGTCCGTCTTGTCCGAAGTAAGAGAGATCTACCACCTTTATGGTTGGAGCATGCATATTGTTAGAGAAGAACATTGGGCCGCTAACTAAAGCCATGAATCATGGTGGAAGTTTCAGTTTTGGACATATATCCTCAATCTCATATGAGAATAATAATTGTTGCCACATGCTTATGCATTAAAGAGGAGTCCATTATCCGTTGTCCATGTTGTCCCGGTATGGATGTCTAAGTTGAGAATAATCAAAAGCGAGAAATCCAAAATGCGAGCTTTCTCCTTAGACCTTTGTACAGAGCGGCATGGAGGTACCCCATTGTGACACTTGGTTAAAACATGTGCATTGCAAAGATCCGGTAGTCCAAGCTAATTAGGACAAGGTGCGGGCACTATTAGTATACTATGCATGAGACTTGCAACTTGTAAGATATAATTTACATAACTCATATGCTTTATTACTACCGTTGACAAAATTGTTTCATGTTTTCAAAATAAAAGCTCTAGCACAAATATAGCAATCGATGCTTTCCTCTTTGAAGGACCATTCTTTTTACTTTTATGTTGAGTCAGCTTCACCTATCTCTCTCCACCTCAAGAAGCAAACACTTGTGTGAACTGTGCATTGATTCCTACATACTTTCATATTGCACTTGTTATATTACTCTATGCTGACAATTATCCATGAGATATACATGTTACAAGTTGAAAGCAACCACTGAAACTTAATCTTCCTTCGTGTTGCTTCAATACCTTTACTTTGATTTATTGCTTTATGAGTTAACTCTTATGCAAGACTTGTTGATGCTTGTCTTGAAGTACTATTCATGAAAAGTCATTGCTTTATGATTCAGTTGTTTACTCATGACATTACCATTGTTTTGATCGCTGCATTCATTACATATGTTTACAATATGATCAAGTTTATGATGGCATGTCACTTCAGAAATTATCTTTGTTATTGTTTTACCTGCTCGGGACGAGCAGAACTAAGCTTGGGGATGCTGATACGTCTCCGACGTATCGATAATTTCTTATGTTCCATGCCATATTATTGATGATACCTACATGTTTTATGCACACTTTATGTCATATTCGTGCATTTTCTCGGAACTAACCTATTAACAAGATGCCGAAGAGCCAGTTCCTCGTTTTCTGCTGTTTTTGGTTCCGAAATCCTAGTAAAGAAATATTCTCGGAATTGGACGAAACGAAGACCCAGGTTCCTATTTTCACCGGAAGCATCCGGAACACCCGAGAGCCGCGGAGGGGGCCCTGTGGGCCCCAGATGATAGGGTGGCGCGGCCTGGGCCCTGGCCGCGCCAGCCTATGGTGCCGCCGCCTCTTCGACCCTCTGACGCTGCCCTTCCGCCTATTTAAAGCCTCCGTCGCGAAAACCCTAAAACGAAGAACCACGATACGGAAAACCTTCCAGAGCCGCCGCCATCGCGAAGCCAAGATCTGGGGGACAGGAGTCCCCGTTCCGGCACCCCGCCGGAGCGGGGAAGTGCCCCCGGAAGGCTTCTCCATCGACACCGCTGCCATCTCCACCGCCATCTTCATCACCGCCGCTGCTCCCATGAGGAGGGAGTAGTTCTCCATCGAGGCTCGGGGCTGTACCGGTAGCTATGTGGTTCATCTCTCTCCTATGTACTTCAATACAATAATCTCATGAGCTGCCTTACATGATTGAGATTCATATGATGATGCTTGTAATCTAGATGTCACTATGCTAGTCAAGTGAGTTTTACTTATGTGATCTCCGGAGACTCCTTGTCCCACGTGTGTAAAGGTGACAGTGTGTGCGCCGTGTGGGTCTCTTAGGCTATATTTCACAGAATACTTACTCACTGTTATGAATGGCGTAGTGAAGTGCTTATTTATATCTCTTTATGATTGCAATGTGTTTTGTATCACAATTTATCTATGTGCTACTCTAGTGATGTGTTATTAAAGTAGTCTATTCCTCCTGCACGGTGTAATGGTGACAGTGTGTGCATCCGTGTTAGTACTTGGCGTATGCTATGATCATGATCTCTTGTAGATTGTGAAGTTAACTATTGCTATGATAGTATTGATATGATCTATTCCTCCTACGTGGCGTGAAGGTGACAGTGTGCATGCTATCTTAGTACTTGGTTTAGTCGTGTTGATCTTTCTTGCACTCTAAGGTTATTTAAATATGAACATTGAATTGTGGAGCTTGTTAACTCCGGCATTGAGGGTTCGTGTAATCCTACGCAATGTGTTCATCATCCAACAAGAGAGTGTAGAGTATGCATTTATCTATTCTCGTTATGTGATCAATGTTGAGAGTGTCCACTAGTGAAAGTCTAATCCCTAGGCCTTGTTCCTAAATATCGCTATCGCTACTTGTTTACTCGTTTTACTCGCGTTACTACCGCTGCGTTACTACTGCTACGTTACTACCGCTTGTTTACTCGTCCCGGGCAAAGCACTTTTCTCGGTGCCGTTGCTACTACTTATTCATACCACCTGTATTTCACTATCTCTTCGCCGAACTAGTGCACCTATTAGGTGTGTTGGGGACACAAGAGACTTCTTGCTTTGTGGTTGCAGGGTTGCATGAGAGGGATATCTTTGACCTCTTCCTCCCCGAGATCGATAAACCTTGGGTGATCCACTTAAGGGAAACTTGCTGCTGTTCTACAAACCTCTGCTCTTGGAGGCCCAACACTGTCTACAAGAATAGAAGCTCTCGTAGACATCAGTAAGGAATGATCGATCCCCCGCACGAGAGGGGGTAGTGCAGCTTATATAGGCACTGGCACTTTACATAGAAGTCCCTATGACCTAGTGGCCGGCTGCGCCGGCTTCAGCTTCCGCTCCTTCCCGAGGCGTTGACGTCAGGAGCCGTTGAGGCGTCCTGGCACGTCCCATCCGCCTGCCGAGGTCAGCGGTATGGAGAGGAAGCGTCCCTGTCACCATCGATGGCCTGTAGCCGTACGGCGCGGCGTGAGCCATGATGGCCTGTCGAGCGAGAGGCACTGTTGCTCTACAGTGCCCCGCACTTTACGGTGGGTGAGATCATCGTGGACTTTTAGGAGCCGGATCACCTTACCGGTTCCTTTTCCTGCAAGGCTCACCAGCTTGGAGCCGGTCAGGGGGAGAGATCAACCAAGCCGGATATGACAAGTACAAGCCGGCCCAGACATAGCGTAGACGGCCATGGCTAGGCCGACATGGACTTTGAACCAGCCGGCTCCCAAGGCAGCCGGCCACGGCTCCAGCCGGCTGCTCCTCAGTCGGCCTTTGCTGCGGGCCAGCCGTCCTTGAGCCAGCTGTTCTCGGTCCTTTGCCCTACCCGGGGTCTTCCCCCGACAAGCTCTACCTGAAAGATTCGACACGGGCTTGGCCGAGAGGCCTGCCGAAGGGATCCATCAAATCATGGGACGACCTGGTGGACGCTTTTGTTGCTAACTTCCAAGCAACGTACAAGAGGCCTGTTGGGATCGAGGAGTTACTGCATTGCCAACAGAAGCAGAAGGAGTCGATGCGCGCATACATCGGAAGATTCACCAAACTCCTGAACGCTGCCGAAGATGTTTCTATCGACAGAGCAATCGATGCCTTCAGCGACGGCATCCGACGTGAAACCTACATAGAGGAACTTGGGCGAAAGAAACCGAAAACCATAACCAAGTTAATGGAAATCGCCAACAGTTGGGCTGATGGCGAAGATAACGTACGGAGACCACGACAACGCAGCGACGACGAAGACGACGATCATCCGAAGAACGATTTGGGTGGTCGAAGGGATCACCGCAAGAAAAGGAAAGACCGCAGTTACGACGACAACAACTTGGTAGACGTCGGATATTCCGATCGACAGGACGATCGGTATGATGACAGGCGAGATGACCGACAGGACGTCAATCGGAGCAACTCTGGGAACCGCGGCAACTACAAACCAAGACCTCAGAGGACTCCCGAGTTACCCTTCGTTGAGCAGATAAATGCTCCTTGCTACCTGCACGCGTACATCGATTCTAAAGATAATAAGAAGAAGTCAAGTCATCTGCTCAGAGATTGTCGACAGTTAATCGAGATGCAGAAGCTCATTCAGCAGCAGCAGCAGCACCACCACCACCGCCTCCACCTCAGCACTAGGTCCAGCAAGTTCAGCCTCACAACAACAAATCTTTTCCGCCACCACGTGGGCAGATGAGCATGATTCACAGAACTAGTGTTTCGAGAAGGGAGTGAAGAAGCTCACCCAAGAAATCAACCTGGCGGAAAGTATCATGGCTAATATCCCTGAATACATCGACTGGTCATCTCAGAGCATTACGTTCAGCAGAGCAGATCACCCGACGACAATTCCAAAGCCAGGACATGTTGCGTTAGTAGTTGAAGCGCAAATTGGAGGATTTAAGATGAGCAAAGTTTTCATGGATGGTGGATGCGGACTAAACCTGATATTCCTTGACACGATCAAAAGCATGGGAATTACAATGAGGATGCTAGAAGAGAGAGATACCTGTTTTCATGGGATCCTCCCCACCTCACCGGCGTACTCTATTGGCAAAGTTTATCTGAACGTTGTCTTTGGTAAACCCGACAACTTCAGGAAGGAAAAGATCGAGTTCGAGGTAGTAAATTGGGAATCACAGTACCACGCTATACTCTGAAGATCAGCTTATGCCAAGTTCATGGCTGTGCCGCACTACGCATACCTCAAGCTGAAAATGCATGGGAACAACGGAACAAACATCACAGTCTATGGAAGTTTCTCACGCTCGGATAACTGTGATCGCGATTTTCAGAGGATCGCTGCAAAGTTTGGGCTCATGCAGGAAGCTGTTGATCTCCCCTCAAAATCGTCGGCACACGATAGTAAGGAAGATGAACGCGTCAGGAAGACGAAGAAGAAGCTAGCCGATCTTGCTCTAGAAGCTTCGACAGTGAAAATTTCGGCAGCTGATGGCGCATCGGTCATAGAAGAAAACAAAACACTGGCAATCACCGCCGGGACTCCTGGTGAAATCAATGACGCTTCGAAAATCGCTGACGCGATGGACAAGCTAGAAGATAAGAAGAACCCTCCTCTTGCTTAAGTGGATGGATAGCATTTAGTTTTTTCCTTCTTTTCAACAGGGCTCTTTTTCGCCCTTTAGTCTCTTGCTTACCTTATTAATGAGAACATAAGTTTTGTTTCCTTAAAAGCATTGCAGTAATTCGGAACACCCAAACCACATCATCATGAACCTTGTTTGCATATTTCGGCAAACACTGGTGCGGTGAAGAACACGTCCAAAGGTTGCACTTCAAAAAAGCCTCTGAAATTACGAGTGCTAAAGGATGCGAAAACAACAGGGAACTTGCTCTTTTCCTTTGCTATAGATGCCTCAAAGAGTGCCGCAAATAGCAAGGATCAAGAAACACGTATATTAACAACCCACGTTCGGTACTTTACTTATGGAAGTATCAAAGAACGACGGAGTCATCGGCAGAGCTAGTGCTACCGATATATTCGGGAGCTGCTGTCAAGACATGCATCGGTTGAAAACAAAGTTGCACATACAACGGGTTTAGCAAGACCCGCAACACGAGCTGATCACTCAAATAATTTGCTGACCAACGAACACACATAGGCTTAAACGAGTAATTAAGATTTGCTCTTTCAAAAATTTGCCAACGGCATTAACATGGTAAAAAGTGCATATATATGCACCTACCGATAAAAATAGTTTAAACTTAACAATCCAAACACTCGGATGTAATAAGTAACCAAGTCTTCTATTTACAATAGGAGCACGATTCTGAATTATCCTTGTGGAGTTTCTTTTTCTTCAGATGCCTTCAAGGTCTCTTCAAGCATGTTGACAATTATATTGGAAGGGAGTCCCACCTTCGGGTACAGCGGCTCCAAATCGCCCACCGCATTGGCAATTGCTAGAAGGTTTGCCGAAAGATAATGCACGAGGACGAGGGCAAGTGTAAATCTAGCTCCTGCAAAAAGTTGAGCTCGAACCAAGTCTCGGATTTTCTTGGTGTTACTAAATTCTGACATCAAAGTCAACAGCGTGGGAAGGACCGCGTTCAAAGGGAACATTGCTTGTGAGGGTAAAGCACACGTCCGTTGGGAACCCCAAGAGGAAGGTATGATGAGTACAACAGCGAGTTTTCCCTCAGTAAGAAACCAAGGTTATCGAACCAGTAGGAGATGAAGATCACGTGAAGGTTGTTGGTGAAGGAGTGTAGTGCGGCGCAACACCGGGGATTCCGGTGCCAACGTGGAACCCGCACAACACAATCAAACTACTTTGCCCCAACTTAACAAGTGAGGTTGTCAATCTCACCGGCTTGCTGAAAACAAAGGATTAAACGTATGGTGTGGAAAATGATGTTTGCTTGCGTAAAACAAAAGAGAACAATGATTGCAGTAGGTTGTATTTCAGATGTAAAAGAATGGACCGGGGTCCACAGCTCACTAGTGGTGTCTCTCCAATAAGATAAATAACATGTTGGGTAAACAAATTACAGCTTGGGCAATTGACAAATAGAGAGGGCATAACAATGCACATACATATCATGATGACTACTATGAGATTTACTTAGGGCATTACGACAAAGAACATAGACCGCCATCCAAGCATGCATCTATGCCTAAAAAGTCCACCTTCGGGTTAGCATCCGCGCCTCTTCCAAGTATTAAGTTGCAAGCAACGGACAATTGCATTAAGTACCGTGCGTAATGTAAACAATACAAATATCCTTAGACAAAGCATTGATGTTTTATCCCTAGTGGCAACAAGACATCCACAACCTTAGGGGTTGTCTGTCACTCCCCAGCATTCAATGGAGACATGAACCCACTATCTAGCATAAATACCCCCTCTTGGAGTTACAAGTATCAACTTGGCCAGAGCCTCTACTAGCAACGGAGAGCATGCAAGATCATAAACAACACATATACTATAGATCAATAATCAACTTGACATAGTATTCCATATTCATCGGATCCCAACAAACACAACATGTAGCATTACAAATAGATGATCTTGATCATGATAGGCAGCTCACAAGATCTAAACATGATGGCACAATAGGAGAAGACAACCATCTAGCTACTGCTATGGACCCGTAGTCCAAGGATGAACTACTCACGCATCAGTCCGGAGGCGGGCATGGTGATGTAGAGCCCTCCGGTGATGATTCCCCTCTCCGGCAGGGTGCCGGAGGAGATCTTCTGGACCCCCCGAGTTAGGGTTGACGGCGGCGGCGTCTCTAGAACTGTTCTGGTATTTTGGCTCTCGGTACTAGGGTTTTCGGGGACGAAGGAATAAATAGGCGAAGGGGCAGCGTCGGGGGAGCCAGGTGTCTCCCTCCCCACGTCTCGGCGCGGCAGTGGGGCCCCCCGCGCCGCCATATGGGGAGGGCCCCTGCTGGACTTCCTCGACTCTTCTTCGGTCTTCTGGAACACTCCGTGAAAAATAGGGCCGTGGGCTTTTGTTTCGTCCAATTCCGAGAATATTTGTAAAATAACTTTTCTGAAATCAAAAACAGCAGAAAACAGGAACTGACACTGTGGCATCTTGTTAATAGGTTAGTCCCAGAAAATGCATAAAAACATTATTAAGTGTGAATAAAACATGTAGGTATTGTCATAAAACTAGCATGGAACATAAGAAATTATAGATACGTTGGAGACGTATCAAGCATCCCCAAGCTTAGTTCCTACTCGCCCTCGAGTAGGTAAACGATAAGAAGAATAATTTCTGAAGTGACATGCTACCAACATAATCTTGATCAATACTATTGTAAAGCATATGAGATGAATGAAGTGACTCAAAGCAATGGTCTATAGTTTGCTAACAAAAAGATAATGAGTAAACAACTGAATCATATAGCAAAAACTTTTCATGAATAGTACTTTCAAGACAAGCATCAAAAAGTCTTGCATAAGAGTTAACTCATAAAGCAATAGATTCTTAATACAAGGTTTTGAAGCAACACAAAGGAAGATTTAAGTTTCAGCAATTGCTTTCAACTTTCAACATGCATATCTCATGGATAATTGTCAACACAAAGTAATATAATAAGTGCAATAAGCAAGCATGTAAGAATCAATGCACACAGTTGACACAAGTGTTTGCTTCTAAGATAGAAAGAAGTAGGTAAACTGACTCAACATAAAAGTAAAAGAAAGGCCCTTCGCAGAGGTAAGCAGGGATTAAATCATGTGCTAGAGCTTTTCAAGTTTTGAAATCATATAGAGAGCATAAAAATAAAGTTTTGACATGTGTTTGTTGTTGTCAACGAATGGTAGTGGGCACTCTAACCCCCTTGTAAAACAGACTTTCAAAGAGCGGCTCCCATGAAGGACGTTATCTCTACCAGCAAGGTAGATCATCCCTCTTCTCTTTTGTTTACACATGTATTTAGTTTTATTTATAGATGACACTCCTCCCAACCTTTTTCTTTCACAAGCCATGGCTAACCGAATCATCGGGTGCCTTCCAATATTTCACATACCATGGAGGAGTGTCTATTGCAAGATTAAGGTTCTTACTGATAAGTCGGGCAAAACATGTGAAGAGAATTATTAATGAAAGTTAATTAATTGGGGCTGGGCACCCCGTTGCCAGCTCTTTTTACAAAATTATTGGATAAGTGGATGCATATGCCACAAGTCCATTGGTGAAAGTCTGCCCAACAAGATTGAAAGATAAAACACCACATACTTCCTCATGAGCTATAAAACATTGACACAAATAAGGAGTAACAAAGTTTTGAATTGTTTAAAGGTAGCACATGAAGTATTTACTTGGAATGGCAGAAATATACCACATAGTAGGTAGTTATGGTGGACACAAATGGCATAGGTTTTGGCTCAAGGTTTTGGATGCACGAGAAGCATTCCCTCTCAGTACAAGGCTTTGGCTAGCAAGGTTGTTTGAAGCAAACACAAGTATAAACCGGTACAGCAAAACTTACATAAGAACATATTGCAAGCATTATAAGACTCTACACTGTCTTCCTTGTTGCTCAAACACTTTTACCAGAAAATATCTAGATCTTAGAGAGACCAATCATGCAAACCAAATTTCAACAAGCTCTACGGTAGTTCTCCACTAATAGGTTTAAACTACATGATGCAAGAGCTTAAACATGATCTACTTGAGAGTTCAAAACAATTGTCAAGTATCAAATTATTCAAGACAATAAACCAATTTCCACATAAAGCATTTTCTCTTTCCAACCAAATAACAATAAGTGTTGCGGCTTTCAGCTTGCGCCACAAACATGGAAAATAAAACGAAGAACACAAGTGTTCAAATGAAAAAGCGGAGCGTGTCTCTCTCCCACACAAGCATGTTAGGATCCGATTTATTTAGAAAACTAAAATAACAAACGAGAATAAAAGCACACGGACGCTCCAAGTAAAGCACATAAGATGTGACGGAATTGAAATATAGTTTCACTAGAGGTGACCTGATAAGTTTGATGAAGAAAGGGATGCCTTGGGCATCCCCAAGCTTAGACGCTTGAGTCTTCTTAAAATATGCAGGGATGAACCACGGGGGCATCCCCAAGCTTATACTTTTCACTCTTCTTGATCATATTATATCATCCTCCTCTCTTGATCCTTGAAAACTTCCTTCACACCAAACTCAAAGCAATCTCATTAGAGGGTTAGTGCATAATAAAAAATTCACATGTTCAGCAAGGACACAATCATTCCCAACACTTCTGGACATTACCCAAGGCTACTGAAATTTAATGGAGCAAAGAAATCCACTCAAAAACAGTAAAAGAGGAAATGCGAAATAAAAGGCAGAATCTGTCAAAAACAGAACAGTCCGTAAAGACGAATTTTTTCGAGGCACTTAACATGCTCAGATGGAAAAGCTCCAGTTGAATGAAAGTTGCGTACTTATCTGAGGATTACTCATGAATTTTTTCAGAATTTTTAGATTTTTCTACAGAGAGCAAAGCTCCAATTCGTGACTGCTAAAAATCTGTTTCTGCGCAGAAATCCAAATCTAGTATCAACTTTCTATCAAAGACTTTACTTGGCACAACAATGCAAGAAAATAAAGATACAATGGTATTGCTACAGTAGTAACAAGCACCTTGACTCAAATATAAAACAAAAATTGCAGAAATAAATAATGGATTGTCTCCCATAAGCGCTTTTCTTTAACGCCTTTCAGCTAGGCGCAGAAAGTGAAAATCAAGTAACATCAAGAGAAGAAGCATTAACATCATAATTTGTTCTAATAATAGAATCAAAAGGCATATTCATTCTCTTTCTAGGGAAGTGTTTCATACCTTTCTTAAGAGGGAATTGATATTTAATATTTCCTTCTTTCATATCAATAATAGCACCAACGGTTCGAAGAAAGGGTCTTCCCAAAACAATAGGACAAAATGCATTGCATTCAATATCCAAAACAACAAAATCAACGGGGACAAGGTTATTGTTAACCGTAATGTGAACATTGTCAATTCTCCCCAAAGGTTTCTTTACAGAATTATCAGCAACATTAACATCCAAATAACAACATTCCAAAGGTGGCAAGTCAAGCATATCATAAAGTTTCTTAGGCATAACGTAAATACTTGCACCAAGATCACATAAAGCATTACAATCAAAATCATTGACCTTCATCTTAATGATGGGCTCCCAACCATCTTCCAACTTCCTAGGGATAGAAGCTTCAAGTTTTAGTTCCTCTTCCCTAGCTTTAATGAGAGCATTTGTAATATGTTTTGTAAAGGCCAAGTTTATAGCACTAGCATTAGGACTTCTAGCAAGTTTTTGCAAGAACTTAATAAATTCAGAAATATGACAATTATCAAAATCAAAACCATTATGATCTAAAGCAATGGGACCATTGTCCCCAACACTTTGAAAAATTTCAGCACTTTTATCACAAACAGTTTCAGCAGTTTCAGGCAATTTTACACGCTTTGTAGTAGAAGTAGAAACATTGCCAACACCAATTATTTTACCATTGATAGTAGGAGGTTTAGCAACATGTGAAGCATCAACATTACTAGTGGTGGTAATAGTCCAAACTCTAGCTATATTATTCTCTTTAGCAAGTTTTTCTTCTCTTTCCCACCTAGCATGCAATTCAGCCATCATTCTAATATTGTCATTAATTCGAACTTGGATAGCATTTGCTGTAGCAAATGACTTAGTATCTTTAACTTCATTAGGCATAACTTTCAGCTTCAAAAGATCAACATCAAGAGCAAGACTATCAACCTTAGAAGCAAGAACATCAATTTTACCAAACTTTTCCTCAACAGATTTGTCAAAAGAAGTTTGTGTACTAATAAATTCATTAAGCATGACTTCAAGATCAGAGGGTACACTCCTACTATTGTTGTAAGAATTACCATAAGAATTACCATAACCGTTACCACTATTAGAAGGATATGGCCTATAGTTGTTGTTACCAAAATTATTCCTATAAGCATTGTTGTTGAAATTATTATTTTTAATGAAGTTCACATCAACATGCTCTTCTTGAGCAACCAATGAAGCTAAAGGAACATTATTAGGATCAACATGAGATTTACCATTAACAAGCATAGACATAATAACATCAATCTTATCACTCAAGGAAGAGGTTTCTTCAACAGAATTTACCTTCTTACCTTGAGGAGTCCTTTCAGTGTGCCATTCAGTAGTAGTTGATCATCATATCATCAAGAAGCTTTGTTGCAGCACCCAAAGTGATGGACATAAAAGTACCTCCAGCAGCTGAATCCAATAGGTTCCTTGAAGAAAATTTTAATCCTGCATAAAAGGTTTGGATGATCATCCAAGTAGTTAGTCCATGGGTACGGCAATTCTTTACCAAAGATTTCATTCTCTCCCATGCTTGGGCAACATGTTCATTATCCAATTGCTTAAAGTTTATAATGCTACTTCTCAAAGATATAATTTTAGCAGGAGGATAATATTTTCCAATGAAAGCATCTTTACATTTAGTCCATGAACTAATAATATTTTTAGGAAAAGATAGCAACCAATCTTTAGCTCTTCCTCTCAAGGAGAAAGGAAACAATTTCAGTTTATAATATCCCCATCTATATCCTTATACTTTTGCATTTCACAAAGTTCAACAAAATTATTAAGATAGGCAGCAGCATCATCAGTACTAACACCAGAAAATTGCTCTCTCATAACAAGATTTAGTAAAGCAGGTTTAATTTCATAAAATTCTGCTGTAGAAGCAGGTGGAGCAATAGGAGTGCATATTAAATCATTATTATTTGTGCTAGTGAAGTCACACAACTTAGTGTTCTCAGGAGTACTCATTTTAGCAATAATAAAAATAAATAAAGCAAAACCGAATTAAATAAAGTAAGACAAGTAACTAATTTTTTGTGTGTATTTGATATAAAGAAAGCAAACAAGACAAAAAATAAAATAAAGCAAGATAATAAACAAAGTAAACAGATTGGGTGTGAGAGACTCCCCTTGCAGCGTGTCTTGATCTCCCCGGCAACGGCGCCAGAAAAGTAGCCGCTTGTGACGGTAAAGCACACGTCCGTTGGGAACCCCAAGAGGAAGTTATGATGAGTACAGCAGACGAGTTTCCCTCGCAAGAAACCAAGGTTATCGAACCAAGTAGGGAGATGAAGATCACGTGAAGGTTGTAGGTGAAGGAGTGTAGTGTGGCGCAACACCAGGAATTCCGGTGCCAACGTGGAACCTGCACAACACAATCAAACTACTTTGCCCCAACTTAACAGTGAGGTTGTCAATCTCACTGGCTTGCTGAAAACAAAGGATTAAACGTATGGTGTGGAAAATGATGCTTGCTTGCAGAAAACAAAAGAGAACAATGATTGCAATAGGTTGTATTTCAGATGTAAAAGAATGGACCGGGGTCCACAGTTCACTAGTGGTGTCTCTCCAATAAGATAAATAACATGTTGGGTAAACAAATTACAGTTGGGCAATTGACAAATAGAGAGGGCATAACAATGCACATACATATCATGATGACTACTATGAGATTTACTGAGGGCATTACGACAAAGAACATAGACCGCCATCCAGCATGCATCTTGTCAACACCCGGATTTTTATGTCCGGATGCCTATTATGTCATTCATCGCAATCCCAGGATAATGTTGTTGCGAGGCATAATAGTCGAATATCACAGTCATTATTTATTACAAGCCATAGTGTCTTACAAACATTGAATCACATGATTCATTTTACACAACAGTTGATATATTCATCAACATACATACACAAGTTCATACATAGCGGAAGCGTAACTATAGATGGACTCTCTAGTCCACAGGCCAACTTTTGACGTCAGAAACCCCTAGTTGTTGTAGGCGTCCTGCTGGTTATCCTCGTGATAGTTCTGTTCATCATCGTACTCTGGCCATTTGAATAGCCAGGGACAAAGCCGTAAGTACTTTAAGTACTTGCAAACTAATACAAATGTAAAAATGCCAACTAAAGGTACTAAACTCTATTTTAACTTGCATAGGCCAAATTTTAGTTCACAAGCTTGGATCATGTGCTAACTAACTTAAGTGGGAACATTAGTGTCATTCCCACAACATTGGTATAATTCCAAACGAGTCACTAAGTCACCATTCACAAAAGTTTTCAAAATTCTGACATAGGAAACTGTATGGCCCTTCCAACCGTCCGTAACCGTGGACACGGCTATTCGAATAGATTTACACTCTGCAGAGGTTGCACACTTGTGCCACAACATTTGATTTCATCCGTCGGAATAACTCCGAGTCACCGTAACACGAGACGCGGATCATCAACCCTAACCTTTCACTTACACATCCTAGTATGAGCACCTCTCCCCATGAGCTTGGCCTCCCGGTGAAAACCAACTGTTAACCTGGGAACTGCACAGGGCTTGGCCGTACAATTTCACCTCAATTCACATCATTTCTCAGTAACGGAGAAAGCCTCGGCATAACCCCTATGACGTGTGTTTAGAGGGAACTCATACTAAAATCTATAAACTTCCAGTTAAGCCCTACCCATAATCAGGTATTGTGGGGGTACTCAAAAATTGGAAAGGTATCGCATTCAAACCAATGTTAGGGTTTTATCAAAAATCACTATCTTCTCTTGTTCACATTCAACTTCAAATCCTTCAATGGAATGCTTCATCATTCCAAGGTTTCAAAATCAACCATTCACATGTTCCCATCTAAAGTAGTCAAGTTTTAGTATTTTAGCACTAGCACTAATCATGAGGGGTGCTACATTGCTTTGCTATCTTTACTCATCTAGTAATCTTGTTCTCTAGACCAATTTTATTCCATCCTTTGAAAACACAACAAGTACAACTTGTATAGTGTAAATGTAAGATAGGCTTGTATGAAGAAAGGTAAGAATCATGGTGCCTTGCTCAAGGAGAGCTTTGCACTTTGCAAGAGTATTATCTTGCCTTGGTAGTTCTCTAGGTTTTCTTCTTCCTCTTCTCGGGTAGAATTCTCCTTCCTCTTGATAATCCCCGGTGCTAGCGTCTAAATTTGAATACGAAGTATAATCACTAAACAAGCTCAAAGCTAAACTAAGCACATCATTACTTCACACAAGCTATGCTAAGTACACACATGAAATAAGTAGATGCATTGGTTGGGTGACTTGAGGAAAATAATTTCCCCTTATTCATATGTGACAAGTAAATTTCATATGGTTCTTGAGGAATAATTTCCTCTCATTGAAATCTTCTTAAGATTTAATTCATCAAACAATAATACATGAACTTATGTTGATCCAAGTCAACCATTCATTATTATTATTGAAGAAAATGATTTAAATGAGGTAGACCACCTCATACCATTTAATAATTCTACAAATGGTTTAAATCTCCAAATGTTCATATAGGAGTGTTTGGACCAGGGGTGCAAACATCACATGAATTCATTTGAGACAATATTTAAATGAAGTAAAAATACTTCATAAGATTTACATAATAGTTTTGGGACAATTACCAGCACTATTCTGCAACCGGTTGCAGAATAATATTCTGAGCACCGACTTGTACTTTCCTGGACACAAGGTAGTACTTCCCGGATAACAGGGTTCAACTTTCTGTCGAACTTACCTGAACTTCCCGTTTTCTTCAGAGTTACTGATTATACCTCGAATTTCTCAACCATTTTTCGGAACTATGCAAATGATATACCGTTGGATAGATAATGAAAAACCGCAACTTTTTCATGTTCACACTTTTCACAGATTTTGCACGGTTTAAATTTAATTTTGAAAATACGAAAACGCTTCTATATGGCCAGAAAACGAACTTTTAGTTCGATTTTCGAATCCCTTATCGAAACTGCGCAAATGATATACCGTTGGAAAGATAATGAAATTGCGCAACTTTTTCATGTTTTACGTTTTTTCTAAATCCTCACAGTTTTTGAACAATTTTGAAAATACCGAAATTCGAACGAACTCAAAAAACGAGCGGACAGTATATTGGATGATTTGTTTCAACCGTATATCGGAATGATGC
This sequence comes from Lolium rigidum, assembly GCF_022539505.1. Classification (NCBI taxonomy): domain Eukaryota; kingdom Viridiplantae; phylum Streptophyta; class Magnoliopsida; order Poales; family Poaceae; genus Lolium; species Lolium rigidum. Next base: position 180,628,879 of record NC_061513.1, on the reverse strand, counting down.
AAATGATATGGCGTTGGAAAGCTATGGACTAGACGCAACTTTCTTATTACAATTGTTTTCTCTAATTCCTTACAGTTTAAGAGAATAACACGAATTACTGTCCGCTTTTTTTATGTGACGGGCACCGAATGATTTTCCCGCAATTTCCATGCGGTATATTTAAATAATGCAAATGATATACGGTTGGAAAGGTCTCAAAATGGCGCATCTTTTTCGTATCTACCATTTTTGCCAACTCTAAACGATTTGAAAGTAATTTTAGAAGCTTTAAAATCATGTTTCCGGTATATTTTGTGGGATAACAATTTGAATTTAATAGATTAGATCCATTTATTTGTTGTAAAATGTTGTAGGTAATGAAATTAGACATATACTCTACCATATAAAGCTTTTGGTGACAATGATTGAAGTGGTTGGTGATCAAATCGATGAGATTTGAACAATAGATTTCCGCCCCGTAAAAACAGAGCATTGAACTTCCCTCGACACGAACTTGCACTTCTAGGAAAATGCGGTTGTACTTCTCGGCGCTGTTTCACGAAAGTGTTCAGTAAAATGACTATAAGTTTCTGATACGGTGTTCGTTTGAGGTCCATGGCCACACAAAATGCTCAGCACAACCACACGCATCTGAACTTCCCACGACATGTCCTTGTACTGCTTGGCCTTCGTGGTTGTACTTCATGTAAATGTTTTGATACTAGTGTGTTTTACAAAAACTAGCATGTGTGCTTCAAAATGATAATGTTAGATTGTCCCTATATTCTATTTTAAGAGATTCTGCACTTCCCGGATCTTAATATTTGAACTTCACAATGTTGCTATGTGAACTTATGTGGGGGTATTTTCTTCATGTAATTACAGCTTGTACTTACTGTTGTCTCCGCCTGTACTTCTCAGAATCACTGCTCGTACTTCATTGCAGATGACTGGATTATTTTGTTTTTTCTACATTTGGACTTTGCCGGGTTTCTTATACTTCCTATATTAAGTGGGTGTATTGCTCGTGTTGAATGGTTGTACTTCTCATTGTCAAGTATATGAACTTGTTTACGGGTGATGGGATTATTATTGTTTTTTCCTATGTGAACTTAGGTGGGAGTTTTTTTCTTTGAACACTTTTAATTCATGTAATTACCGCTTGTACTTCATGTTGTCTCCGCCTGTACTTCTCGGAATCACTGCACGTACTTCCTCGTAGATGACGGGATTATTTTGTTTTTTCTACATTTGGACTTTGTCGGGTTTATTGTACTTTTCTATATTAAGTGGGTGTACTACTCGTGTCGAATGGTTGTTCTTCTTGTCGTCAAGTATTTGAAATTCTTCGCGAGTGATGCGATTTTTTTTTCTACATTTTGATTTTGTCTATTTTCTTGTCCTTCATATAGTAAGTGCATGTACTGCTCCTTTTGAATGGTTGTACTTCTCAGCGTTAAGTATTTGAAGTTTCTCACGGATGACGAGATTATTTTATTTTTTCTACATTTGGATTTTGTCGGTTTTCTCGTACTTTCTATATTAAGTGGGTGTACTGCTCATGTCAATTGGTTGTACTTCTCGTAGTGAAGTATTTGAACTTCCTCACTGGTGATGCAATTATTTTGTTTTATCTACGTTTTTATATTGTCGGTTTTCCAGTACTTCATATAGTAAGTGCATGTACTGCTCGTGTCGAATGGTTGTACTTCTTAGCGTTAAGTATTTGAAGTTCCTCACGGATGACGGGATTATTTTATTTTTTCCACATTTGTATTTTGTTGGTTTTCTCTTACTTTCTATATTAAGTGGGTATGTTGCTCGTGTCGAATGGTTGTACTTCTTAGCGTCAAGTATTTTAACTTCCTCGTGGATGAAAGGATTATTTTGTTTTTTGTACAATTGGATTTTATCGGTTTAATAGTTTTTCCTATATTAAGTGATTGTACTTCTCAGCAAAAGTGTTTTGTACTTTTGGGAGCACTTCAAAATGGGAGAGTTTTCTCAGATGATTTTTTCTCATACTTCAGGGTGGTTTGAGTACTTACTAAACCCGTTGTCTTGTACTTCACACTATTGAAATTTTGTACTTACTAGCAGCACTAAGTGCAATGCTCGTGGCTTTGTTTTACAAACCTACCATGCGACTTCACTATCGTGTTGCCGGTGCGACACACATGTACTTCTTCAAATGTAACCCTTCTACTTCCTACCTGATAAACATTTGTGGATAATTTTATTACTTTTCTCTCCACTTCACGATGGGGAACGTGTACTTCCTAAAATCTAAATCTTGCACTTCTCTGCATGGGGTGTATACCGCGAAAGTATGTGGACTTCACGATTATGTTAACTTTGGTATTTTCTCGCATGTGCTACCCACTATGAAACATTGTACTGCCCGGCGAGAAGCTCTTGTACTGCCGTCGAGAAACACATGTACTGCCCATTATGTAAACAAGTACACCTTTATTTTTTTATTTTTTCCAGACGAAAATATAAAATAGAGCTATGTATTGAACTAATATGTCCAAAAAAGTACCAAGCAAAAATCTCAGAACTGCTGCTGTAGTTTGTATGCACGTGTGATCTTATGAACGTATCATCGAATAGACTGATGGTATCATATCAAAAGATGTATTTATTGCTTGGGCCATTCTTGTTCATTTATGCAACATAATAAGAAGAAAAGGAACACCCGTGAGAGAATGGGAGAATGTGCAGGTAAAAAAATGGAGAATGTGACTATGTGAGGGTGGATGACTGGATGTTTCGCGGTGCTTTCCCAGTCCAAAAGTCATCCTGGTGCAGCCATAATTTTGGATTCAGTGTACTGCCCCTCTCCGCGAATAGGAACCACGAAACGCAGGGGCAGTGTACTGCCGTCTCCGCGACTTGTACTTTCCGTTCAGCTGTCCCGCTGCAGCAGTTGGCGATGAAGCCGACGAGGCGATTCTTTGCTGTCCGGGGGCAAGCGATGGCCATTGCGGGGACAATCCCGGTGGCGACGGCGCCTGAAGTCAGGGCTAGCAAGCTCCTGGTGCCGGAACCCATGGCCTGCTCGTTTTCATCAGAGCAGTTGCCATTCCCAAATCTAGTGAATATACACACAAGTGGCAATCTGCATGGGCTTCATCCACGGGCTGGGAGTGGAGAGATATATGAGCAGCAACGCATGGCAGGGTAGAGCAATATTAGGAAGAGAGATAGAGAGGGAGTAGCAGCGTTAATTGCCACTTGCCACAGAGCAGCTAGCAGCAGCGTAGGTAGCAGAAGCACACGGCCATGCGGCCGGACGACGAAAAAACAAAGTAGCAGCGCACGTAGAGGATGCAGCAGGAATAGTGAAAAATGAATTTCAACCAGGAATTTCACTCCAGCACCAACCCGACAACAAACCAGTCTTGAACTTCACACGGAGAAAGTTGAATTTCAAGCATGAACGACCTAAACTTCCCAGATAAACTGACGAACTCGAGGAAAAGGAGAACTTCACGGAAGATGAACTGAAGTTCAGAACATAAAAAATGTAAATCAACAATGCGCTATGCATTCACAATGACAGTAAATTTCAGAGATAGGCTTGCGGTTGTTCCTTTCCTGGCGCCATCGTGAAGGGCCAGTAGATCCAGCAGGTCGACCATACACCCGACGTTCAGACCAGTGCGAAGTTCAGACGAGGCGCCTAAGAAATTCAGATATGATGCCGAAGTAAAGACGTAGGAGTGGGACAGTTCAAGCGGAGCTGTGGGAGGCTACTGGCAGAGCCCTGTTCCTCCTCCACGACCATGAGGACTATCCTTCTCTACGATGTGCCGTCATCGGCGTCAAGGGATGCAGCAGCCCTGTTCCTCTTCCTTCCACTACCATCTGTGCGGGAGACTGCCATCACAAAGAAACACATTGTGGCGTGTACGAAGTACAAGACGCCACATCGAAGAAGTACAGCGCCGGCGGCGCGGCAGGCCAGTTTTGGCGGCGCCGTGGCCGAGGCAGGGCCTCACGCCGAGGAAGAGAAAGGGAAGGGAGCAGCTCCAGGTGGCTGTGGTGGCGCTACTGGCTGAGGCAACTGCCGGCAAGGGAGACGCCGGATGCGGCGGGGTCTGCGCAAGGGAGTCGGCCCAGCGCCGGTAGGCGCACTACGGCGGCGGAGCTCCATAAGAGAGAGCAAGACGGCAGCGTAGTTCGACGGGAACGGGACGGCAGGCTGCCGGGAGCAGCAGCGAACGGCGGCGCGGTGAGGAACCGAGGGCGGCACGCAGAGCAACCCGGCTCGGCGGAGCTCGACGGGGAACGGGACGGCGCGAAGAGTATCCTGGAGCCAGGCTGCCCGGAGCAGCAGGGAACGGCGGCGCGCAGGGCATCCCGGTGCGGCGACGCGGGGGCAGCCGGGGGCAGGCTAGGCGGCGGCAGAGGTCGCCGGGGGCGGGGAACGCGGCGGCAGAGGCCACCGAGGTCGGTGAAGGCGCCAGCAGAGGTCGCCGGGGGCAGGCTAGGCGGCGGCAGAGGTCGCCGGGGGCGAGGAAGGCGGCGGCGGCTCTTCCCGGGGCCGGGGCAGGAGGCGGCCGCGGTCCCCGGAGCTGAGGAGAGCTGGCAGTCGTGGGTGCTGGTTGATGGGAACGGGGGAGGTGGGAGATGGGTTGTTGGAATTAGATCGGTTGACTTTTTTCTCCGGCTATCGTCCCTTATATGAACCGGTAGTGCGCAGAATAATATTCTGAGCACTGGTTTCAGAATAGTGCCACCCTTGGGACAATATCACTTAACTAAACTAGCCATATTGTCCACTAATCAAACAAGGGCATGATCATGCAAAGTGACCACACCATTTTCTTGCAGAAACAATTAGTGTAAGTCAAATGTGAGCTATAGGAGTTGGAATTAACTTAATATCTATTTTGGTTGATTTTTAAGAATTATTTGAATAAGAAAAAGTCCCTGCCTTCTTATTTTTATCATTTTATTTCTACAATGAATCTCGAAGTGAGACCAGTGGCAAATTGTAGAACTTTTTACTAGCTTTCCAAAGATATAAAGTTTGTTAAATTTGGCCAAGCCAAACAGATTCTATGTATTTTCAAAGTTGGGTTCAGTATTGAATTCAAACTAAAATTATTAAACGAGATTTGAATTAAAAAGGCCGGCGGGAAAACTAAGCTGGGCCCAAACGTTTAAAAATGGCCCAAGGCCAGCCCACCACGCATCTGTGCACGCGCGGGCCGCCTGACAGTGGGCTCCACCCGTCAGCGACGCTTAACGCCGAAGCGGTATGGATCAATGAGGCGCGTTGGATTAGAACAGGATCTAACGGCTCATGCGTGTCGTCGTCGACGGCGAGAGAGAAGCTCGCCGGCGGCGCAGGTAGGGGGTCGGAGGGCTTACGGTGGCTCCAGCTAGGGTTGGCAGTATGCTCGACGAGGTTGTAGACGACGGCGAGGCTCCTGGTAGCAGTGGCGTCGCTTGGGGAGGCCTGGATCGACGGCGATTGCTGCAGAGCTTCCGCGGCAGTGATGCGTCGATTGGCCTTGCTCCGGCGACGATTGGGGTGACTACTGGTGCTGGGCGAGGCGGTGGTGAGTGGTGATCATGGTGGTGTGCTTGGATCATCGAGGGGAGGCCTCTATTTATAGTCGCGCGTGGGTGCTGGGGTGCCGTGGCAATGGCGACAAGGGCGCGGCCGCTCCGGTGGGCTAGAGGGCTAGGCGACGACGGGGTCGTGTTCACGACGTCACCGCGGTCCTCGGAGCGTCAACGGCGCGGTAAACGGTGGCGTACGGTGGTCGGGCGAGCGCGTGTACTGTCGCGGCCGTGGCGGGCGCGTTCGTCCTCTCCGGCGGCCGTGGTCGCCAAGGCATGACGTCGGCGTGTCCGGCGAGCTCCGCGTGGCGAGGTAACTACCGCGGCGCGCGGATATGGTCGGGGTACGGCAAGATTTGGCGAGCGCCGCGTGGGCGGGTCGCGCGCGTCCGTGCGCGCGCTGACGTCGCCCATGCCGCTCGCGGCGTACCTGGGCGTACCTGGGCGCGCGTCGTCCGGGGCTTGTCGGCGTCCTCGCGATCGACGGCGAGTACTTGCGATCTCAGCAGGTCGTGGGCTATGCGTTGGACATGGTGGCCGTGGCGATGGTGGAGAGAAAAGAGGGGAGGCGTGTCGAGGGCGACGTGGTCGGCATGGCCATGGCCGGCCACGATCTGGTCGTGTCCATGGCGTGTTCTTGCATGGGTTAGGTTGAGTGATGTCCAGGGGACTTGGTTTAGCCAAGAAATGGTCAAGGGGCAGCAAGGTTTGATCACAATTTGAAAATGGGGATTGTTGAATCTGTTTCAAAGTCTCATCTTTGCTTGATCCTATCTCTTGATCCGTAAAGATTTTGGTAAGATGATCTATACAAAAGTTGTTCACCTTGTTGTGTACTTGGATGACATGCCAAGAGTTGGATTTGTTTGGTTTAGAAACTTTGAAATAGATAGGCTCAAAGTGGTGATCAGACTATAAAAGTCAGAAATGACCATTATCTCATGTGATCATATTTTCAAATTTGAAATTGGTTTAAAAGGTATATCTTTGATTCCCAAAGTTAGAATTACTTTTTAATATCATATTACAACTATGGGTGAAGATCAAATGGGTTTAGGGTCAAATTTACAAAAAGGACATAGACCATATGTTAGGGTTTTTAGGATTTTATAAATATTGGATTTCTATCTCTTTTTGATTTATTTGGTTGGTGATCATCACTTGATCAATTCTAGGGTTTTGGAATTCATCATACTCACAAATATAACAATCATCATGGCATATCACTCAAAATGCACAAGTCCTATGCAGGGTACTATATGCAAAGTAAAAGTTTTTGGTTGGTTCTGAATTTGGATACTTGGAATTGTTCTTCTTCCTTTATTTGAAAATTGGGATGTTACAAACCCTTCCCCCTTACAAAAGATCTCGTCCCGAGATCTTAAAGAAAATTAGGTACTAAAGAGATCTGGGTATTCCTTCTTCATGTCTTCCTCTCGCTCCCAAGTGGCTTCATCTTCGGTATGATTGCTCCACTCGTATCTTCAGAAACTTGATGCTTCGGGTGCGGGTGGTTCCGTATGCTTCTTCCAAGATGCGAATCGGCACTTCACGGTATGTCGGGTCTTGGTTGATATCCACCGAACGGTGATCGATGTTCTTGAACACTTCCGTCTTCTCGGGGACTTCCGTGCACTTCCGAAGGAGTGAGATGTGAAATACGTCGTGCACAGCCGACATTTCTTCGAGTAACTCCAGCTTGATAGGACACTTCCCTCGGCGACCGAGAACTTTGAAGGGTCCGACATATCGGGGTGCAAGCTTTCCTTTCAGCTGGAATCTCTCGCATTCCTTTCGTGGGGATACCTTGAGATAGACAAAATCTCCGATCTCGAAGGTCATCTCTCGGCGTCTCTTGTCGGCGTAGCTCTTCTGCCTTGATTGCGCCGTCTTGAGGTACTCGCGGATCTTGTGCACTTTCTCTTCGGCTTCACGAAGAACATCAGGTCCAAAGACTTTGCTTTCTCCGACTTCCGACCAGTTCAGGGGGTACGGCACTTCCTTCCGTACAAAGCTTCAAAGGGGGCCATCTGCAAGCTGGCTTGATAGCTATTGTTGTAAGAGAATTCTGCGTAAGGCAGGCAGTCTTCCGGCAGGCAGTCTTCCCACTTAGATCCATATTCCAGAACACAGGCTCTCAGCATGTCCTCCAATATCTGGTTGACTCTCTCGGTCTGTCCATCGGTCTGAGGGTGATAGGCGGTACTGAAATTCAAACGGGTCCGTAGTCCTTCATGCACCTTCTGCCAGAATCTTGAGGTGAATTGTGATCCTCTATCTGACACTATTGACTTCGGGGTTCCGTGCAGGGTGACTATTCGGGAGATGTACAGCTCAGCTAACTTTGGTCCTTGGTGGGTGGTCTTGACGGCAATGAAATGGGCTACCTTGGTCAACCTATCCACCACTACCCATATAGAATCGTTACCTTTGCTGGATTTGGGCAAACCTGTGATAAAGTCCATTCCTACGCAGTCCCACTTCCATTCCGGAATCCGTAGGGGTTGCGGCGAGTCTCGCGGGTCGCCGATGTTCCGCCTTGACTCGTTGACGAGATATCACACTTGGCGATGTAGCTTCCGATCTCCCTCTTCATTCCATGCCACCAAAATTGTTCCTTCAGGTCTTGGTACATCTTGGTACCTCAGGGGTGAATAGAGTATAGGGTGTCATGGGCTTCCTTCAAAATGACTTGCTTCAAGTCTGAGTCCGATGGTACGCAGAGACGTCCTTTGTACCAAAGAACTCCGGCTTCATCTACGGTGAATCCTGGTGCTTTTCCTGCGACTATTTGGGTCTTGATTCCATCCATGCTGGCATTTCCCTTCTGAGCTTCCTTGATCTGACCAATTAGGGTGGGTTGTAGCTCCATGCTGGCTAGGAATCCTTCACTGACTAACTCCATTCTAAACTGTTCAAACTCCTGGTATAGGCTGGGTTGTTCTTCGGCTATCATTGAGTTCAACTTACACGGCAGTCTACTCAACGCATCCGCTACCACATTGGCCTTGCCGGGGTGATAGTGGATCTCCATATCATAATCCTTGATCAATTCTAACCATCTTCTTTGCCTCATGTTCAGCTCTTTCTGGGTAAAGATGTACTTCAGGCTCTTGTGATCTGAATAGATCTCGCAGCGATTACCCATGAGGTAATGACGCCACACCTTCAGTGCTAAAACTACGGCTGCGAGCTCGAGGTCATGGGTGGGGTTGTTCTGCTCATGCTGCTTCAGTTGCCGGGACAGATAAGAGATCACTTTGCCTTCTTGCATAAGCACACATCCGAGACCAATATTGGATGCATCGCGATAGAACGTCAAAGGGCTTGGTGATGTCCCCGGCATGATCAGAATTGGGGCTGAGGTCAGTCTAAGCTTGAGTTGTTGGAAACTCTCCTCACATTTGTCCGTCCATTCAAACTTCTTGTCCTTCTTCAACAGTTGGGTCATTGGTCGAGCGATGCTCGAAAATCCTTCTACAAATCTGCGGTAATATCCGGCTAATCCAAGAAAAGCGCGGACCTCGGTCTGGGTGGTTGGGGCTTTCCATTCTGCAACAGTTTTGATCTTGGCGGGATCTACAGCAATTCCTCCTGCAGACAAGATATGTCCTAGGAATCCAACTTCCTTTAGCCAAAACTCACATTTGCTGAACTTAGCATACAGCTTATGCTCTCTAAGGGTCTCCAAGACAGCTTCTAGGTGTTGTTCATGTTCTTCCTCAGACTTGGAGTAGATTAGAATGTCGTCGATGAAAACGACAACAAACTTATCCAGAAAGTTCATGAAGATCTTATTCATGAGATTCATGAAATAAGCGGGGGCATTGGTCAATCCAAATGACATGACATTGTACTCGTACAATCCATATCTGGTGGTAAAGGCAGTTTTGGGAATGTCCGATGCTCGAATCTTCAGCTGGTGGTATCCAGTCCTGAGGTCAATCTTTGAAAATACTATGGCACCGGTCAGCTGGTCAAACAAATCTTCTATCTTTGAAAGGGGGATTTGTTCTTGATGGTGACATCGTTAAGTTTACGATAGTCCGTACATAAACGACTGGCACCATCCTTCTTATCCACAAACAAAACGGGGGATCTCCAAGGTGACGCACTTGGTCGAATCAGACCTTTGGCTAACAGTTCATCCAGCTTGCTTCTTCAGCTCCACTAGCTCTGCTGGGTTCATGCTATAGGCTCTCTGGGCTATAGGTCCGGTTCCGGGGATTAACTCGATGATAAACTCGATATCCCGGTCTGGGGGCATACCGGGTAAACCATCCGGAAACACATCAGGATATCGACAAACGACCCTGATTTGATCCAGAGTTGGCTTGGCTACGCTCTGGTTGCAGGTAAATTTTCTGGGTAGCAGTTCAGAGACATGTTCTACTATGATACCGGTGCTACTGGTCATGGTGATGGCTTTCTTGGCACAGTCAATCATTCCATGGTGTTTTGCCATCCAATCCATTCCCAGTACTACTTCCAAACCTTTGGTTCCCAAAATTATCAATTGGCATAGAACTCTACTTCATGTATTCGATGGGTACATTTTTACAAAATTTTCTGGCTTTAGTGGTTGATCCGGGGATTTGAACTATCATGACATGTTTCAAACCGAGAGGTTGAATTTTACTTGTTGATGCAAAGTCTTCGGTGACAAAAGAATGAGATGCTCCGGAATCAAACAACACTCCGGCAAGTGCCGAGTTGACAGGAAACATACCCGAGTACAACATCCGGTGCTTCCCGGGCTTCTTCGGCGTTCACGTGGAAGAGACGGCCATTGCGGTTATTGGGGTTGTTGGGGGCGAACTTCTTTCCGGTGGAAACGCGGCGTTGCTGCCGAGCGAGTGCAGCGGTGTTGCCGGCGAGCTTGGCGAGTCTCTTGGGGCACTCGTTGGAGTAGTGTCCCACCACTCCGCACTCATAGCAGGTGATAGTGGACTTGTCCTTGGTTGCGACAGGAATAGCGTTGCTTCCAGTCCTTGGAGCGGTGTTGGTGTTGCTGTTGTTGTTGGGGTTGGGAGCTTTGGGCGGAGCGCGGTTGAAGTTGTTGTTGTTGTAGTTGTTGCTGTGGCCTCCTGGCCTGGAGTTTCCTCCGCTCCGGTTCTGATAACCGGGGCGTGAGTTCTGCATAGGGGGCTTGTTGTTGTTTCTTGGAGTGAAACCTCCGCTTGAGCTGGGGCGATACTTCGGGGCATTGCTAGGCCCACTCTGGTGCATCATGCGACGTTTGCGGTTCTCGTTGGCTTGGTTCAGCTTGCCCTCCATCTGGATGGCGGAGTCAACAAGGGCTTCGAGGTCGGCAAAGGGGATGTTGACGAGAACAGTCTGCATCTCATCATGCAGCCCGTTCAGGAATCTCTCCTGCCTCTTCTCAGTGGTGTCGGTCTCATCGGGCGTACCTTGACAGGGGTAAGGAACCTGTCGCGGTATTCTACCACCGTCATGCGACCTTGCTTCAGTTCACGGAACTCATCCCTCGTCTTCTTGATAAGACCCGGGGGTACATGGTACTTGCTAAACTTGAGCTTGAAATCTGCCCAAGTCATGAACTGACCTCCGTTCATGGCACGGGTGCTAGTCCACCAGGCTCGAGCAGGTCCTGCGAGGTAATGGGTTGCAAACAGGACCATCTCGTTGGCCTCTACTCCAGCTACCTCCAAGTTGTTCTCCGTGGTCTGAAGCCAGTCATCGGCATCGAGGGGTTCCTCCGTCTTGCTAAACACCGGAGGATTTGTGTTCTGAAAGTTCTTGAGCTTTGAACCGGGATGATCATGATTCCCATGGCCTTGGTTTGCGAGGTTTTGCAGTGCTGTGATGTTGGCTTGACGTTCAGCCCTTTCGGTCTCCTCGTCCGCTCGCGCGGCAGAGTTTGCAGCAGTTGCATCATGGCATCGTTGTTGTTGCGATTGGTAGGGGCCATCTGAATATACAGGAGATTTATAAGATAAGAGGGAAATTCTATGGTTTATTTTGAATAAGTTCAAAAACTTGTAAAAACTTGAATGCTTTGGATGACACACACAAACATTCATTCATTCATTCATGCCACATAACACATTACAAACTAACAGTTCAACACTCCAATGGTTTTAAGAACCATTTCACATGCTACGATACAAAGGTTGGGATACCACTCATGCCTACATCAGTGCTCAAGTGCAGCTACCCTCGTCCTCAACGTCGATAGGAACGACGTCATCAGGTCCCGGCTCCAGAAAAGCGTAGTCCTCCTCCTCAGTGAAATCGTCCTCCTCGAAGTCATCATCGTCACTCAGGAAGGCTCCTCCTCCCTGAATATCGATACCGGCTTCGTCCTCCTCCATCTCCTGGATCTGCTCCTCCTGAGCCTTCATCGTGGCCTCAAGTGACGCTATCTGAGCGCGAAGGCGCGTGATAGTGGCATCCTTCTTCGCGCACCGCGAGCGAAGCTTGTTGCGGTCCCTGGACAGCATCTTGATGGCATCGCCATGGGTGGCCGGGCGAGGTGCGTCGATTCGCGTACACACGAGCGTTGTCCAGATCTTGCTGTGTATGATACAGCATGAAGTCTAGGTGCTCGGCGTGGTGCCTTAACTCCGGGTGGGACTGCAGAGTCATGGGCACTCCTGAGGCATCACGCCTCACCAGGTGAGCGAAGCGGGACGCAAGCAGGCGTACCACATTCCGTCCGAGAGGCGTGCCAGTGCCTCCTGAAGAGCTCTCGCCAGTCCGTCGAGCCAGTTGCTCTCACGGAACGAAAACAGGATCCTCTCGTGGTTGGGAGACTCCATCGTGCCTCGTAGATCTGCAGTGATGATCCACTGGAGTTCGCCACCGGGCTGATCGTTCACCTGAATTCCGTGGAACTCAGGGTGAAGTCGCCCAAGGAAAGCTGAGACAGCGGTGAGATCGTGCTCAAAAACGAGGCTCCCACCGTTCCCGAGCTGATAGAACTTCGCGCTGATGGGTTCATTGGGCTCCATCTGAAAGCGAAAAGGATGAGTAAGTTAGAGAGTGAATAAGTGTGGCAAATTTTTAGGTAGATTCAATTAAGAAAAGTACATTATTCATCAAATTTCGAAATAGTCTCAAAGGCAAGAATGCGAGTAAATTTTCATAAATATTCACTTCATTTGATTTCAAAGTTAAGTTTTTATGAACGTCCATTCTAACTAGGGTCTTCTAAGGTCAAACAATGGCTCTGATACCAACTTGTCAACACCCGGATTTTTATGTCCGGATGCCTATTATGTCATTCATCGCAATCCCAGGATAATGTTGTTGCGAGGCATAATAGTCAAATATCACAGTCATTATTTATTACAAGCCATAGTGTCTTACAAACATTGAATCACATGATTCATTTTACACAATAGTTGATATATTCATCAACATACATACACAAGTTCATACATAGCGGAAGCGTAACTATAGATGGACTCTCTAGTCCACATGCCAACTTTTGACGTCAGAAACCCCTAGTTGTTGTAGGCGTCCTGCTGGTCATCCTCGTGATAGTTCTGTTCATCATCGTACTCTGGCCATTTGAATAGCCAGGGACAAAGCCGTAAGTACTTTAAGTACTTGCAAACTAATACAAATGTAAAAATGCCAACTAAAGGTACTAAACTCTATTTTAACTTGCATAGGCCAAATTTTAGTTCACAAGCTTGGATCATGTGCTAACTAACTTAAGTGGGAACATTAGTGTCATTCCCACAACATTGGTATAATTCCAAACGAGTCACCAAGTCACCATTCACAAAAGTTTTCAAAATTCGGACATAGGAAACTGTATGGCCCTTCCAACCGTCTGTAACCGTGGACACGGCTATTCGAATAGATTTACACTCTGCAGAGGTTGCACACTTGTGCCACAACATTTGATTTCATCCATCGGAATAACTCCGAGTCACCGTAACACAGTACGCGGATCATCAACCCTAACCTTTCACTTACACATCCTAGTATGAGCACCTCTCCCCATGAGCTTGGCCTCCCGGTGAAAACCAACTGTTAACCTGGGAACTGCACAGGGCTTGGCCGTACAATTTCACCTCAATTCACATCATTTCTCAGTAACGGAGGCAGCCTCGGCATAACCCCTATGACGTGTGTTTAGAGGGAACTCATACTAAAATCTATAAACTTCCAGTTAAGCCCTACCCATAATCAGGTATTGTGGGGGTACTCAAAAATTGGAAAGGTATCGCATTCAAACCAATGTTAGGGTTTTATCAAAAATCACTATCTTCTCTTGTTCACATTCAACTTCAAATCCTTCAATGGAATGCTTCATCATTCCAAGGTTTCAAAATCAACCATTCACATGTTCCCATCTAAAGTAGTCAAGTTTTAGTATTTTAGCACTAGCACTAATCATGAGGGGTGCTACATTGCTTTGCTATCTTTACTCATCTAGTAATCTTGTTCTCTAGACCAATTTTATTCCATCCTTTGAAAACACAACAAGTACAACTTGTATAGTGTAAATGTAAGATAGGCTTGTATGAAGAAAGGTAAGAATCATGGTGCCTTGCTCAAGGAGAGCTTTGCACTTTGCAAGAGTATTATCTTGCCTTGGTAGTTCTCTAGGTTTTCTTCTTCCTCTTCTGGGTAGAATTCTCCTTCCTCTTGATAATCCCCGGTGCTAGCATCTAAATTTGAATACGAAGTATAATCACTAAACAAGCTCAAAGCTAAACTAAGCACATCATTACTTCACACAAGCTATGCTAAGTACACACATGAAATAAGTAGATGCATTGGTTGGGTGACTTGAGGAAAATAATTTCCCCTTATTCATATGTGACAAGTAAATTTCATATGGTTCTTGAGGAATAATTTCCTCTCATTGAAATCTTCTTAAGATTTAATTCATCAAACAACAATACATGAACTTATGTTGATCCAAGTCAACCATTCATTATTATTATTGAAGAAAATGATTTAAATGAGGTAGACCACCTCATACCATTTAATAATTCTACAAATGGTTTAAATCTCCAAATGTTCATATAGGAGTGTTTGGATCAGGGATGCAAACATCACATGAATTCATTTGAGACAATATTTAAATGAAGTAAAAAATACTTCATAAGATTTACATAATAGTTTTGGGACAATATCACTTAACTAAACTAGCCATATTGTCCATTAATCAAACTAGGGCATGATCATGCAAAGTGACCACACCATTTTCTTGCAGAAACAGTTAGTGTAAGTCAAATGTGAGCTATAGGAGTTGGAATTAACTTAATATCTATTTTGGTTGATTTTTAAGAATTATTTGAATAAGAAAAAGTCTCTGCCTTCTTCTTTTTATCATTTTATTTCTACAATGAATCTCGAAGTGAGACCAGTGGCAAATTGTAGAACTTTTTACTAGCTTTCCAAAGATATAAAGTTTGTTAAATTTGGCCAAGCCAAACAGATTCTATGTATTTTCAAAGTTGGGTTCAGTATTGAATTCAAACTAAAATTATTAAACGAGATTTGAATTAAAAAGGCCGGCGGGAAAACTAACTGGGCCCAAACGTTTAAAAATGGCCCAAGGCCAGCCCACCACGCATCTGTGCACGCGCGGGCCGCCTGATTGTGGGCTCCACCCGTCAGCGACGCTTAACGCCGAAGCGGTATGGATCAATGAGGCGCGTTGGATTAGAACAGGATCTAACGGCTCATGCGTGTCATCGTCGACGGCGAGAGAGAAGCTCGCCGGCGGCGCAGGTAGGGGGTCGGAGGGCTTACGGTGGCTCCGGCCTAGGGTTGGCAGTATGCTCGACGAGGTTGTAGACGACAGCGAGGCTCCTGGTAGCAGTGGCGTCGCTTGGGGAGGCCTGGATCGACGGCGATTGCTGCAGAGCTTCCGCGGCAGTGATGCGTCGATTGGCCTTGCTCCGGCGATGATTGGGGTGGCTACTGGTGCTGAGCGAGGCGGTGGTGAGTGGTGATCATGGTGGTGTGCTTGGATCATCGAGGGGAGGCCTCTATTTATAGTCGCGCGTGGGTGCTGGGGTGCCGTGGCAATGGCGACAAGGGCGCGGCCGCTCCGGTGGGCTAGAGGGCTAGGCGACGACGGGGTCGTGTTCACGATGTCACCGCGGTCCTCGGAGCGTCAACGGCGCGGTAAACGGTGGCGTACGGTGGTCGGGCGAGCGCGTGTACTGTCGCGGCCGTGGCGGGCGCGTTCGTCCTCTCCGGCGGCCGTGGTCGCCAAGGCATGACGTCGGCGTGTCCGGCGAGCTCCGCGTGGCGAGGTAAGTACCGCGGCGCGCGGATATGGTCGGGGTACGGCAAGATTTGGCGAGCGCCGCGTGGGCGGGTCGCGCGCGTCCGTGCGCCAGTGACGTCGCCCATGCCGCTCGCGGCGTACCTGGGCGTACCTGGGTCCGCGTCGTCCGGGGCTTGTCGGCGTCCTCGCGATCGACGGCGAGTACGGGCGATCTCAGCAGGTCGTGGGCTATGCGTTGGACATGGTGGCCGTGGCGATGGTGGAGAGAAAAGAGGGGAGGCGTGTCGAGGGCGACGTGGTCGGCATGGCCATGGCCGGCCACGATCTGGTCGTGTCCATGGCGTGTTCTTGCATGGGTTAGGTTGAGTGATGTCCAGGGGACTTGGTTTAGCCAAGAAATGGTCAAGGGGCAGCAAGGTTTGATCACAATTTGAAAATGGGGATTGTTGAATTTGTTTCAAAGTCTCATCTTTGCTTGATCCTATCTCTTGATCCAGAAAGATTTTGGTAAGATGATCTATACAAAAGTTGTTCACCTTGTTGTGTACTTGGATGACATGCCAAGAGTTGGATTTGTTTGGTTTAGAAACTTTGAAATAGATAGGCTCAAAGTGGTGATCAGACTATAAAAGTCAGAAATGACCATTATCTCATGTGATCATATTTTCAAATTTGAAATTGGTTTAAAAGGTATATCTTTGATTCCCAAAGTTGGAATTACTTTTTAATATCATATTACAACTATGGGTGAAGATCAAATGGGTTTAGGGTCAAATTTACAAAAAGGACATAGACCATATGTTAGGGTTTTTAGGATTTTTTAAATATTGGATTTCTATCTCTTTTTGATTTATTTGGTTGGTGATCATCACTTGATCAATTCTAGGGTTTTGGAATTCATCATACTCACAAATATAACAATCATCATGGCATATCACTCAAAATGCACAAGTCCTATGCAGGGTACTATATGCAAAGTAAAAGTTTTTGGTTGGTTCTGAATTTGGATACTTGGAATTGTTCTTCTTCCTTTATTTGAAAATTGGGATGTTACACATCTATGCCTAAAAAGTCCACCTTCGGGTTAGCATCCGCACCCCTTCCAGTATTAAGTTGCAAGAAACAGACAATTGCATTAAGTACTGTGCGTAATGTAAACAATACAAATATCCTTAGACAAAGCATTGATGTTTTATCCCTAGTGGCAACGAGACATCCACAACCTTAGGGGTTGCTCGTCACTCCCAGATTCAATGGAGACATGAACCCACTATCTAGCATAAATACCCCCTCTTGGAGTTACAAGTATCAACTTGGCCAGAGCCTCTACTAGCAACGGAGAGCATGCAAGATCATAAACAACACATATATGATAGATCAATAATAACCATGACATAGTATTCCATATTCATCGGATCCCAACAAACACAACATGTAGCATTACAAATAGATGATCTTGATCATGATAGGCAGCTCACAAGATCTAAACATGATGGCACAATAGGAGAAGACAACCATCTAGATACTGCTATGGACCCGTAGTCCAAGGATGAACTACTCACGCATCAGTCCGGAGGCGGGCATGGTGATGTAGAGCCCTCCGGTGATGATTCCCCTCTCCGGCAGGGTGCCGGAGGAGATCTTCTGAACGCCCCCCCCCCCCGTTAGGGTTGACGGCGGCGGCGTCTCTGGAACTGTTCTGGTATTTTGGCTCTCGGTACTAGGGTTTTCGGGGACGAAGGAATAAATAGGCGAAGGGGCAGCGTCGGGGAGCCAGGGGGCTCCCTCCCCACGTCTCGGCGCGGCAGTGGGGCCCCCCGCGCCGCCATATGGGGAGGGCCCCCTGCTGGACTTCCTCGACTCTTCTTCGGTCTTCTGGAACACTCCGTGGAAAATAGGGCCGTGTGCTTTTGTTTCGTCCAATTCCGAGAATATTTGTAAAACAACTTTTCTGAAATCAAAAACAGCAGAAACCATGAACTGGAACTGTGGCATCTTGTTAATAGGTTAGTCCCAGAAAATGCATAAAAACATTATAAAGTCTGGATAAAACATGTAGGTATTGTCATAAAACTAGCATGGAACATAAGAAATTATAGATACGTTGGAGACGTATCAAACATCGTCTTCCATATTACTCTCATCGCTTTGTAGCACTTGTCGAAGAAGCGATGGACCTGCTGGACCCGATCTTGGAACTTTGCGACAACCGAAGCCTTCGAGTGCTCTTTCCAGAAAACCTCATCCGATGATGATAGCTGAGTCAATGCGTTCACACGCTCGTGAATCCTCTATGACTAGCAAAGGAAACAAGGAAAGTTCAGACGATGCATTTTTTAGAAAAACAAGGAGCAAAAGGACAAGGGGGCTTACAGTTCAAACTTTTGGTGGCCCTATGTAAATCAGTAAGAGCATAGCGTTCTACGTCAGCTGCAATCTCGCTCTTCTTTTTGATAATAGCAGCCAAGGCATAAGTACTGCGCATATCCCTTTCCATCTGTGTGATCCGATCCTTCATCCGTTGGAGTCGATCACTCTCAGCGACAGCACCCGAAGAATCATCAACAAATGCAGGCACAGGGAAAACCTGCAAAACATTGTTAAAGGGCATGATGGATTGTTTGTATTCAGCATTGGAAGTTACTCCCATTGGGAGAGTGCAAGTAAAAATGTCATAATAAGAGTGCACTGGCAACATTGCCAGCATGGAATTTATTACAACCGCACAAGTCTCATGGACATTGTTTTTATCAAACTAAGTTACAAGAATCAGGGGGCCTGGGTCTGGTTTGACAAGCTTGGACCAGCTGGTGATTTCTTTGAGGAAACTAGCTCAAGAAGCTGGCGAGCACACTTGAGAGCCGAAGTTTTAAAGACACCCAGGTAAACAAATTGCCCGTCTTGCTCTTTCGGCAACTCTTTGGACATCTCTTCAATATTGGCTTTGAAGCCATGACCCATCATGAGTTGAAAAGCTAGGAGGGCGCCATAGGTACGCGAAGTACGTTTGAATACCTCGATAACCTCCTTGGTGTTGACGGCGAAAGCGTCGATCAGCTGCCCCAAAGTCTTGTCTTGATTAATCTTGGGGAAGATCATCGAGTGCATCCGCGTCATGGCTCCCTTGCCCTTCTGGAGGAGGTCCTGCGTGAGTCGGTGAGAAGCAAGAGTCATCGACAGAGCGTTCGCCGGGGAATTATCCGGAAGCTTATCCAGAGCTTCGACAGGGATATCGGCAACCTCTGTGAAGAACGAAATAAGAGGAGTTCATTAACAAAGAATTGGATTCGCAAAGCAATAATCTACAGGAAAGCAACAAGGGAATTACTGAGTAAAGCCAAGGAAGATTGGCGAAGAAGGTCATCCTTCTCAATCGCCCAAGCTTCAGCGGCTAGCCTGGATGCCTCTTCGTCTTTTAACCTCTTCTTCAGCCCCTCGAGCTCCTCCTTCAGGGAGTCGACTTCCTGGCGAGCCTCGGCAGCTATTTTTATTGCGCCCTCCAACTTCGAGGAAGAAGACTTGACCTCCTTTTGCAATCGGGCCTTGTCAGCTTCCAGGGAAGTGTATTGGGAGGCGAAAGTCTCTAAAGAAGATATTACAGCTCGCAAATCCTTAAGAAAAAAAGCAAAAACAGATATTTGATGAAGGGTCCATTTAGGAAAGCTTGCATCGTGACAGAAAAAAGACTTACAGGTTTCCCTGAAGTAGGAGTTGCGGTAGTGACAGTCGAAGGAGTATCCTTCCCCTTGGAAAGGGAGGAGGCAGTCGATATCTGGGCCGCGAGGGCTGCAGCAGGGGCCGAAGCCTCGGAAGCTACAGGATTCGGCAGAACAATGCCAGATTTGGCCTTCTTGGGCGGAGGCTCGATGAGACCTTCGTCACTGCGAAAAAGAAAACTGGCAAACATCAAGAAAAGAATGTGAATGATAAGGATAGAATACAAATTCTGGGAAAGGAAGCAAGGACTTACAGATCGAAATGATTATCTTCGTCGGCGAAGCCGCCGGATGGTCTCTTCACAGGCGAAGCTTTGGCCTCCTCCACAGCTGCATCAACAAAGGCAGCATGATCAGCGTCGTCGTCACGCATTGACCCCGTTGTGTCACTAATATCGTTGGCTGGGGATTGATACGTCTCCAACGTATCCATAATTTCTGATGTTCCATGCTTGTTTTATGACAATACTTACATGTTTTGCTTGCACTTTATAATGTTTTTATGCATTTTCCGGAACTAACCTATTAACGAGATGCCGAAGGGGCAGTTCCTGTTTTCTCGCTGTTTTTGGTTCCGGAAAGGCTGTTCGGGCAATATTCTCGGAATTGGACGAAATCAACGCCAAACATCTTATTTTTCCCGGAAGACCCCAGAACACCGAAGGAGAGTCGGAGGCGGGCCAGGGGGCCACCACACGACAGGGCCGCGCGGGCTCCACCCTGGCCGCGCCGGCCTATGGGGAGGAGGCCCCAGGCACCCTCCGACTCCGTCTCTTCGCCTATATAAGCCCTTTCGACCTAAAAACGCGGTACCGATTGATGAAACTCCAGAAAGACTCCAGGGGCGCCGCCGCCATCGCGAAACTCCAATTCGGGGGACAGAAGTCTCTGTTCCGGCACCCTGCCGGGACGGGGAAGTGCCCCCGGAAGCCATCTCCATCAACGTCATCGCCTCCATCATGCTCCGTGAGTAGTTCCCCCATGGACTACGGGTTCTAGCAGTAGCTAGTTGGTACTCTCTATCCCATGTACTTCAATACAATGATCTCATGAGCTGCCTTACATGATTGAGATCCATCCGATGTAATCGGTGTTGTGTTTGTTGGGATCCGATGGATGATACATTATGATTAGTCTATCTATAAAGTTTGTGAAGTTATTGTTGTTGCAATCTTGTTATGCTTAATGCTTGTCACTAGGGCCCGAGTGGCATGATCTTAGATTTAAGCTCTATAATTATTGCTTAGATTGTATCTACAAGTTGTATGCACATGTCACTGTCCGGAACCAAAGGCCCCGAAGTGACAGAAATCGGGACAACCGGAGGGGAGGGCGGGGATGTGAGGATCACATGTTTTCACCAAGTGTTAATGCTTTGCTCCGGTACTCTATTAAAAGGAGTACCTTAATATCCGAGAGATTCCCTTGAGGCCCGGCTGCCATCGGCTGGTAGGACAAAAGATGTTGTGCAAGTTTCTCATTGCGAGCACGTACAACTATATATGGAAAACATGCCTACATGATTAATAAGCTGGATGTTCTAACTTAATGCTTTGAATCCTATCAATTACCCAACTGTAATTTGTTCACCCAACACTTGTCACTTGTTATTGGAGAGTTACCACTAGTGTAGATCGCTGGGAACCCCGGTCCATCTTTCATCATCATATACTTGTTCTACATGTCATTGGAAGTAGTATCAACTATTTTCTGGTGCTATTGCTCTCATATTGCTATTACTGCTGCTGTGTTACTATTACTACTGCTCTCATATTACTGCTACTTTCACATCACCCCTGTTGCTAGTGCTTTTCCAGGTGCAGCTGAATTGACAACTCAGTTGTTAAGGCTTATAAGTATTCTTTACCTCCCCTTGTGTCGAATCAATAAATTTGGGTTTTACTTCCCTCGAAGACTGCTGCGATCCCCTATACTTGTGGGTTATCAAGACTGTTTTCTGGCGGCGTTGCCGGGGAGGCATAGCTCTACTCATAAGTTCACCTGGGGAGTACACTCTACCTCTCTCTGTGTTTTTATTTTGTTTTACTTTGTTTTGCTTAGTTTACTTTTGCCTAGTTTATTTGTGCTTAGTTTATTTCTGTCTTGTTTTATTTTTCTTAGTTTACTTTTGTCTAGTTTCTTTTTGTCTTGTTTTACTTTTCTCATATACCCAAAAATCCATAAAAATTTGAAAAACCTAAAAATTAAAAACTGCTGTTATGGGAGAACCCATAACCTACTTGGAGCTTATAGAATATTATAATAATTATAGAGAATCAAGAGCGGGAAAAGTGATGAGTGCTGTGATAGAAAAATTGAATACAATTGCTAAAATCTTGCTTAAACGCCATGATATAAACTGTTGCTCTCAACAGGACACTAAACATCTTAAATTTCAGTGTGGCTTTAGTGAGGAATTTTTAATTAAGAACTATAATCGGAATAGCTATATTCATTTTGGGTTCGAAGAAGTAGAACAATTTGTCATATTTATGGGAGCCTCTGAGATAGAATCCTTCATGGTTAAAAATTATAAAACTTGTGTTGTTTGTAAGGACCTTAAAGATTATTTCTCTTCTATCCTTAATTTTTGCAATGAAAGTTACACTGATAATCCTTATATCATTGATTATAAAGAGAGACTCATTAATGCACAAGAATGCACTCACAATTTGCAGGGACCTGTGGAATAAGAAATTGATGAACCTGAAAGCTCATTGGATGAAAAAGAGGAGGAAATTGATGAACCTGAAAGCTCATTGGATGAAAAAGAAGAGGAGAGTGATGAATGAAAGGAGGAAGAAGGGATTAGCTACCCATGCCAACCTTCTAATGAGAGTAACTCTTTATCTCTTACACTATTTGATTGTCCTCCATGCTTACCGAAAGAGGTTGAATGTTATGTTCCTGTGGATTCTCTTGAAATATTCCCTATGAGTAAAACTTGTGAGAATAATTATGCTACTGTTATTTATGATAATCCATGCTACTTTGATAAATCTTATGATAATGCTTTGTTTGTGCCTGATGTCGAAATGCATGGTACTAAAGAATTTTGCGTAGCAAATGTTTATGATAAAGCTCTTGATGATGGTCCTATGTTACTTGATAATATTAATTGTACTACTAATGAAAATGGGATTGGAGAGGTCTTGAAATTATCTATGAGTCTCATATCTCTTGAGATTGATCAACCATCTTGTTATATTATTGATAAAAGTGTGTTTGAAAGTTTTAATCGCACTATTTTTGAGCTTGATAAAAATTATGTGTTTATGGATCATGAGAAGCATGCTTCATGTGATAGTTATGTTGTTGAGTTTCTTCATGAATCTACTGAAAATTATTATGAGAGAGGAAAATATGGTTGTAGAAATTTGCATGGTACAAAAACACCTCTCTATATGCTTAAAATTTTGAAGCTACTCTTGTTTTACCTTCTTATGCTTGTCACTTTGTTCTTCATGAATATATTTGTGTACAAGATTCCTATGCATAGGAAGTGGGTTAGACTTAAATGTGTTTTGAATTTTCTTCTTGATGCTCTCTTTTGCTTCAACTATTATTTCTTGCGAGTGCATCATTAAAACTGCTGAGCCCATCGTAATGGCTATAAAGAAAGCACTTCTTGGGAGATAACCCATGTGTTTATTTTGCTACTGTTTTGTTGTGTTTTGGAAGTTGTTACTACTGTAGCAACCTCTCCTTATCTTTATTTTATTGCAATGTTGTGCCAAGTGAAGTCTCTAATAGAAGGGTGATGCTAGATTTGGATTTCTGCGCAGAAACAGATTTCTTGCTGTCACGAATCTGGGTATGATTCTCTGTAGGTAACTCAGAAAAATCTGCCAATTTACGTGAGTGATCCTCAGATATGTACGCAACTTTCATTAGTTTTGAGTTTTCTGATTTGAGCAACGGAAGTACCTCTTTAAAATTCGTCTTTACTGGCTGTTCTGTTTTGGCAGATTCTGTCTCTGTTTTTTGCATTGTCTCTTGTGGACTTTAAGTGAGGCTTTCTAGACGTGGAGAGCTGTAGCTAATGTTCTATTGAGTTCTTGCAATGTGTCACTACAGGACCAAGGTGGATTCAAGTTTTTTGAGTACTAACCCCTCTAATGAAGTTTATGAGAAGTTTGGTGTGAAGGAAGTTTTCAAGGGTCAAGAGAGGAGGATGATATATGATCAAGAAGAGTGAAAAGTCTAAGCTTGGGGATGCCCCCGTGGTTCATCCCTGCATATTTCAAGAAGACTCAAGCGTCTAAGCTTGGGGATGCCCAAGGCATCCCCTTCTTTATCAACTTATCAGGTTTCTTCTATTGAAACTATATTTTTATTCGGTCACATCATATGTGCTTTACTTGGAGCGTCTGTGTGCTTTTATTTTTGTTTTTGTTTGAATAAGTTCGGATCCTAGCAATCCTTGTTTGGGAGAGAGACACGCTCCGCTTTTTCATATGAACACTTGTTCTTCGTTTTACTTTTAATGTTCAATGATAAAAGTTGGAAGCTACATCACTTATGGTTATTTGGTTGGAAACAGAAAATGCCTCATATTGTCTTGAATAAATTGACACTTGGCAATTGTTTTGAGCTCTCAAGTAGATCATGATTAAGTTTTTTTCATGTAGTTTAAACCTATTAGTGGAGAACTACTGTAGAGCTTGTTGAAATTGGTTTGCATGATTGGTCTCTCTTAAGGTCTAGATATTTTCTGGTAAAAGTGTTTGAGCAACAAGGAAGACAGTGTAGAGTATTATAATGCTTGCAATATGTTCTTATGTAAGTTTTGCTGTACCGGTTCATACTTGTGTTTGCTTCAAACAACCTTGCTAAGCCCAAAGCCTTGTACTGAGAGGAAATGCTTCTCGTGCATCAAAAACCTTGAGCCAACCACTATGCCATTTGTGTCCACCATACCTACCTACTACATGGTATTTCTCCGCCATTCCAAAGTAAATTGCTTGAGTGCTACCTTTAAATAATTCAAAATTTATCACCTCTGATTTGTGTCAATGTTTAATAGCTCATGAGGAAGTATGTGGTGTTTATCTTTCAATCTTGTTGGGCAACTTTCACCAATGGACTAGTGGCTTCATCCGCTTATCCAATAATTTTGCAAAAAGAGCTGGCAATGGGATTCCCAGCCCCAAATTAATTAACCAAAATAGACACTCCTCCATGGTATGTGATTGTTGGACGGCACCCGAAGGATTCGGTTAGCCATGGCTTGAGTAAGCAAAGGTTGGGGGGAGTGTCACCCATAATAAAACTAAAATAAAAAGGCACTCCTTCATGGTATGAGATTGTTGGCAGGCACCCGAGGATTCGGTTAGCCATGGTTTGTGAAAGAAAGGTTGGAAGGAGTGCCACACAAAAATAAAAATAAAATGGGAGCCGCTCTTTGAAGGTTTGTCCGGCAAGGGGGTTAGAGTGCCCACTACCATTCGTTGACAACAACAAACACCTCTCAAAACTTTACTTTTATGCTCTCTTTATGTTTTCAAAACCAAAGCTCTAGCACAAATATAGCAATCAATGCTTCCTCTCGCGAAGGGCCTTTCTTTTACTTTATGTTGACTCAGTTTACCTACTTCCTTCCATCTTAGAAGCAAACACTTGTGTCAACTCGTGCATTGATTCTTACATACTTGCTTATTTGCATTCATCATATTACTTTATGTTGACAATTATCCATGAGATATGCATGTTGAAAGTTGAAAGCAACTGCTGAAACTTATGTCTTCCTTTGTGTTGCTTCGATGCCTTTACTTTGAATCTATTGCTTTATGAGTTAACTCTTGTGCAAGGCTTTTGATGCTTGTCTTGAAAGTACTCTTCATGAAAAGTTTTTCTATATGTTATCTATTTGTTAGCAACTATAGATTATTGCCTTGAGTCACTTCATTCATCTCATGTGCTTTGTAATAGTATGATCAAGGTTATGTAAGTAGCATGTCACTACAGAAATTATTCTTTTTATCGTTTACCTACTCGAAGACGAGTAGGAACTAAGCTTGGGGATGCTGATACGTCTCCAACGTATCCATAATTTCCGATGTTCCATGCTTGTTTTATGACAATACTTACATGTTTTGCTTGCACTTTATAATGTTTTTATGCATTTTCCGGAACTAACCTATTAACGAGATGCCGAAGGGCCGGTTCCTTTTTCTCGCTGTTTTTGGTTCCGTAAAGGCTGTTCGGGCAATATTCTCGGAATTGGACGAAATCAACGCCAAACATCTTATTTTTCCCGGAAGACCCCAGAACACCGAAGGAGAGTCGGAGGCGGGCCAGGGGGCCACCACACGATAGGGCCGCGCGGGCTCCACCCTGGCCGCGCCGACCTATGGGGAGGAGGCCCCGTGGCCCCTCCGACTCCGTCTCTTCGCCTATATAAGCCCTTTCGACCTAAAAACGCGATACCGATTGACGAAACTCCAGAAAGACTCCAGGGGCGCCGCCGCCATCGCGAAACTCCAATTCGGGGGACAGAAGTCTCTGTTCCGGCACCCTGCCGGGACGGGGAAGTGCCCCCGGAAGCCATCTCCATCAACGCCATCGCCTCCATCATGCCACTACAAGAAAAGTTGCCATGGCCGACGAAGTTGAAGTCGCGCCGTGGTTGCTGTTGTACCATGGCCGACGATTTTGGTCCCTCCGTGGTGCATGTCAAAACTTTTTTTTCTCGTTTTTGAGGCCACCTAGCCCGACGAAAGCGGCCAAAACGTCGCGTATGGTGGCCCGGGACGTGGTGCATCGCGAATTCTCGGGTTCGCCGGCCGAGTCAACGCAAATCCGCACCGCCGAGGGATGTAGGGCCCAGATGGCAGCCTCTCTGGCATTGTTTTTTTTCTCGATCGCGCCATCTCGTTCAACGTTCTCCGATCGAGCCGTTTACGATGCAGGATCATGGGTCCCGCATGTCATCCTCTATGAACCAAAATTCTTTCTATTCTTGGATTTTTTTTTGACCCCCTGATTTCTGGCTACTTCCTTTTTCTTTGATCCCTTGCCGCCTTGGAAACGTTGAGACCGCCGTCTGCTAAATGGGACCCGCATGTCATCCTCTATGTGCAATCAACTTTCTTTTCTTGGAGTTTTTTTTGGCACCTCAAATTTGGTCACTTGCCTTTTTCTTTCGATCCCCCGCCGCCTCTCAAACGGTGATACCGCTGTCGCTAACCGGGACCCGCATGTCATCCTCTATGCACTATAAAACTTTCTTTTCTTGAATTATTTTTGGCACCTCATATTTGGTCACTTGCCTTTTTCTTTTGATCCCCCGCCGCCTCTCAAACGGTGATACCGCTGCTGCTAAATGGGACCCGCATGTCATCCTCTA
>NC_061513.1:180589090-180601934 GCF_022539505.1 Lolium rigidum | reverse complement strand
TCCATTCCAAACTTCTTTAGAATCCTGTCCAGGTATGTACTCTGTGACATTTAGACAAGGATCATACCAATCAGGAGTGGTACGCTCCCTTATCGATCTGCAAGGTTCAGTAGCTACCTCGTTCAAAGTTTCATGATCATTATCATTTGCTTCCTCTCTTATCGGTGTAGGCTGTACAGGAACATCTTCCGGCACTGCGCTACTCTGATCTACGAGAGAAGGTTCAATAACCTCGTCGAGTTCTACTTTCCTTCCAGTCACTTCTTTAGTGAGAAACTCCTTCTCAAGAAAGGTTCCGTTCTTGGCAACAAAGATTTTGCCTTCGGATCTGTGATAGAAAGTGTACCCAATAGTTTCTTTAGGGTATCCTATGAAGACGCATTTCTCCGCTTTGGGTTCTAGCTTGTCAGGTTGTAACTTTTTACATAAGCTTCGCAACCCCAAACTTTAAGGAACGACAGCTTAGGTTTCTTCTTAAACCATAATTCATACAGTGTCGTTTCACGGATTTAGATGGTGCCCTATTTAAAGTGAATGCAGCTGTCTCTAATGCATAACCCCAAAACAATAACGGCAAATCTGTAAGAGATATCATAGAACGAACCATATCTAAGAGAGTTCGATTACGACGTTCGGACGCACCAAATGCGTTTGAGAAAAGAAAAATAATTCCTACACAAATTTATCTATGGTTATGTTCTCTCTTGCGGCACGGACAATTTGTGTCGAATCATCATACCGAAAGTCCTTGAAGAAATTGGCGTCCACTCTAAGAAGCTCATCGATCATTTCTTCGGCTACGGGAGATACAACCGCACTATGTTTGTCAACATTTATCCTCCTCTTCCACGTCTTGCGGTAAAAAGTTTCGATAATATTGCTACATTCCAACTTCGAGTGGCAGACCTTCAACCAAATTAGGGAAAACTTAGCGCAAGCCATCATTTGAGCCTTCGTAAAGTCGTGGATACTCTGAGCGTATCTGAATTTACTCATAAGCTCGGTAAGATTTTAGGCTGAGGGTTCAGAGGAAACATAGCATTGTACACCATGGCCAGAGTACTGCCGAAGAAGTCACGGAATTCTCGAACTTGGGCGGCGCGGTCCTGGAATTGAACGATACAGCGAGTACGATCTTCATCTGCCCAGAAGTCACTATCATTCTGTTTGGCAAGTTGAAGAAGGGTTTCCACCCGCGCATTTACCCGTTGTTCTTCAGCGGCAGCATCTATGAAAGGCACCTATGGAAAGAAGAATAAAGAATTGAAGCACAATAAAGGGCACAGAAAAGATGGCAAAGGATCCATAAAACAACAGCAACATACCAGCCTTGTCGTGGCTCGCATCGGTTATCAGGTCGAGCTTATAATTCTCGCGTTGCGCAGATCGCGCAACATCAGTAGTCGCAGTTTCTTTCAACGCAAGGGCCTCCTGCGCCTTGATGTCTACGGGTGCTTCTATTCTTGTAGATAGTGTTGGGCCTCCAAGAGCAGAGGTTTGTAGAACAGCAACAAGTTTCCCTTAAGTGGATCACCCAAGGTTTATCGAACTCAGGGAGGAAGAGGTCAAAGATATCCCTCTCAAGCAACCCTGCAATCACGATACAAGAAGTCTCTTGTGTCCCCAACACACCTAATACACTTGTCAGATGTATAGGTGCACTAGTTCGGCGAAGAGATAGTGAAATACAAGTGGTAAGAATGAATATGAGCAGTAGTAACGGCGCCAGAAAAGTGCTTGCTAGCGTGCAGTTGATGGTAGTAATATTGCAGGAAGTAAACATGCAGTAGAACAGTAAACAAGCGGTGTTTGCAGTATTGGAAACAAGGCCTAGGGATCATACTTTCACTAGTGGACACTCTCAACATTGATCACATAAATAAATAAGTTCTCTTCCTTTGTGCTACATATACTCTTGTTTGATAATGAACACCATTCGTTGTGTATGGCTACAAGAGCTCCCTCAAGCCGGAGTTAACAAGCGCCACAACATTCGGCATTCATATTTAAGTAACCTTTAGAGCATAATAGATCTTTGCAACTTAAACCGAGTACTAACATAGCATACACACTGTCACCTTTACACTATGAAGGGGGAATAAATCACATCAATACTATCATAGTAATAATTAACTCCATAACCTACAAGAGATTATGATCATAACCTACGTGTAAGGGTATATTGCCCCTATGTGTGGTTTTGGTAATTAATGACAACCCCTATGGACTAATGTTTTCATTGAGTTTATATGAAGGAATATTCCATAGGTACTACTTGTACTCCATGTGTTGGATTCAAGTATGGATGCCATGAAGATAAAGGTATACCTTGTGTATTGGCATCAAGATCATCAGTATGAAGATATATATATATGTGATATGATCATGAAGAAGAAACGAAGATGGAGTTCTTATGTGGAACTCAATATTAGCCATGCTCTATCTTATGTGAGTATGAGAAGATACAAGGTTGAGTTGGGCAAGTTCAAGATGAGCATCTCAAGTGAATCACATGCTTGAAGCTTGCCATCCATTTGGTGATAATGGACTTGTGAAGATGTGCATCAATGGAGCTTTCCCATCATAGTGTATGGGGGAGCATTTGTGAGTCTTCACGAAGCAACATTGGTCAAGTGAGGCATTCCGGCTTGAGTGAAGCTTGAAGAGTTATCATCAAGATCAAGCGGGATGCGCAAGGCAAAGGTATGGCCTTGCTAGGTTTTTCCTTTTACCGGTCTCAAGGTGGATGTTGGGAGACCGGATTATAGGATAGATAGCCGCACTATTAAGAGGGGCTTTCGGTTGAGTAACTTGATCACATCGTCTTAGAGAGCTCAATCCTTTGCATACTTTGCATATCCTTATTGCTTCTTGGTGTTTCTCTATGTGAGGTTCTTGAGCTTGTTGCTAGCTTTACAACAAGCCCAAGTTCATCGAAAACGGAGTTTGCATGCATCTTCTATGGCGTTTTCTAGGTTGGGTAATTTTACCGGTTATTCATGATATAAGGTTCTACCTTTTATATTCATGATAAAATTCCCTTCCACAGATTCTTGAGTTTGCACTTTTTATAGGATATCATTTGTCGTTATCTTCCAAACGAAATTAGTTTCATGTCAATCGGAGTTCGGGAGCTCTAGTTATTAAAGGAAAAGGAAAAAGAAGAAAAAGAGGAAAAAGAAAAGAGGGGCAGCCGGTTGGCGACCGGTCCGCCGGGCTGCTCGCCGGCCCACCCGGGGCAGCCGGTTGGCGACCGGTCCGCCGGGCTGCACGCCGGCCCGCTCGGCTGCCGCCCCGGTCTGACCGGCCTGCTGCCTTGTCCGGCCCAGCGCGCGGCCACCGACCGGCCCGCCCGGTGCAGGCCCCGGCCGGACCGGCCTCCCCGCCGGATGGGCTTCAAGCCCCCGCGCGGCCTGCTCCCCGCGCCACCGTGCGCTACCGGGCCGCCTCTCCACCTTCGGCCCATCACGCGGCCTGGCGCGCCCCGCGCGGCCTGAGCCTTCCTGCCGCCCAGCGCGCGATCTGCTGCCGCCCGGTTGCTGGGCCGGTCGGACCAGGCTGCCGACCGGGCTCCTCAGCGCCCAGGCCGGTCGGCCGGCCTGGCAACCGGCTGGGCACTTTTTCAGTCCGATTTTTTATTCGTTTTCACCCTGTTTCTTCCCCAACGGTTATTTCTTCTTCCCCCACTATAAATACCTTTCTCCTACCTTGAGATAATTACTTCTTCCCTTTTCTCTCACCTCCATTGTTGCATTTGAAGAAGTTGCTCTCTCCCTTGATTCCTCCAACAATTCTTGCTCATACTTGAGGATTTGAGAGAGGAGATCTAGATCTACACTTCCACCAAACCATTTATTCTCTAAGTGAGGGAATCTCTTGGGATCTAGATCTTGGAGTCTTTGGTTGACTTTCCCCCTTGTTCTTCCTCTCCAATCTCATCCTAGCATGCGTTGCTTTGGTGGGATTTGAGTGTGAAGGACTTGAACACCTCCGGTGTTCTTGCTTTGCATCATTGCATAGTGTTGAGCTCTCCACCACGATTTGTTCGAGTGAGAGACCGTGAGCTTGTTACTCTTGGAGGGTGACCTCCTAGTTGGCTTGGTTGGTGTCCCGGTGATCTCTTCGTGGAAGATTGTGAAGGGGCCCGGGCTTCTCCTTCGTGGAGCTTGTTAAGTGGTTGTGGAGCTTGCCATCTCCGGAGAGGAGGAAAAGCTAACCATAAGGAAAGGGCCATTATCCTTCGTGGGTGTGGTTCGGAGAATAGGGTGAGCCTTCGTGGCGCGGGGAATCCTTCGTGGGACCTCCACTCCTCCAAACGTGACGTACCTTGTTGCAAAGCAAGGGAACACGGGAATACATCCTCTTCTCCGCGTGCCTCGGTTATTTCTATACCCGAGCTCTCTTTCCTTGTGATAGCCATCGTGCTTGAAGTACATATATCTTGCTATCACTTGTGCTACATATATCTTGTGCCTATCTTGCTTAGCTATAGTTGCCATTGTTACACTTAGTTGAGCTTAGCATATTTAGGGTTTGTGCTTGTAAACTAAATGATAGTTTAATTCCGCATTCTTACAAGACAAATCCGCAAGAGTTTGTAATTGCCTATTCACCCCCCCCTCTAGGCGACATCTCGATCTTTCACTACGCCAAGTACTACACGATGCACACACTGTCACCATTACACTGTGAAGGAGGAATAGACTACTTTAATAACATCACAAGAGTAGCACATAGATGAATAGTGATACAAAGCTCATATGAATCTCAATCATGTAAGGCAGCTCATGAGATCATTGTATTGAAGTACATGGGAGAGAGATTAACCACATAGCTAAAGGTACAGCCCTTAGCCTCGATGGAGAACTACTCCCTCCTCATGGGAGACAAGATGGCGTTGATGAAGATGGCGGTGGTGTTGATGGAGAAGCCTTCCGGGGGCACTTCCCCGTCCCGGCGGCGTGCCGGAATAGAGACTCCTGTCCCCCAGATCTTGGCTTCGCGATGGCGGCTGCTCTGGAAGGTTTCTCGTACCGTGGCTTTTCCGTATCGAAGATTTAGGTCAGGACGGCTTTAATAGGCGAAGAGGCGGCCTCGGAGGAGCCAGGGGGTGGCCCCCCCATAGGCTGGCGCGCCCAGGGTCCAGGCCGCGCCGCCCTGTGGGGTGGGGCCCCTGTGGCTCCCCTCCGGTGCCTCTCTCGACTCTCCGGATGCTTCCGGGGAAAATAAGGTCCTGGGCGTTGATTTCGTCCAATTCCGAGAATATTTCCTTACTAGGATTTCTGAAACCAAAAACAGCAGAAAACATGAACTGGCACTTCGGCATCTCGTCAATAGGTTAGTTCTGGAAAATGCATAATAATGACATAAAGTGTGTATAAAACATGTGTGTATCATCATAAAAGTAGCATGGAACATAAGAAATTATAGATACGTTTGAGACGTATCAAGCATCCCCAAGCTTAGTTCCTACTCGCCCTCGAGTAGGTAAACGATAACAAAGATAATTTCTTAAGTGACATGCTATCATAATCTTGATCATACTATTATAAAGCATATGAGATGGATGAAGTGATTCAAAGCATTGGTAAAGACAATGAGTAAACAACTGAACCATATAGCAAAGACTTTTCATGAATAGTACTTTCAAGACAAGCATCAATAAGTCTTGCATAAGAGTTAACTCATAAAGCAATAGATTCAAAGTAGAAGGTATTGAAGCAACACAAAGGATGATTAAGTTTCAGCAATTGCTTTCAACTTGTAACATGTATATCTCATGGATAGTTGTCAACATAAAGCAATATTACAAGTGCAATAGGTAAACATGTAAGAATCAATGCAGAGTTGACACAAGTGTTTGCTTCTAAGATAGAAAGAATAGGTAATCTGACTCAACAATAAAGTAAAAGAAAGGCCCTTCGCAGAGGGAAGCAGGGATTAAATCATGTGCTAGAGCTTTTTAAGTTTTGAAACCATATAGAGATCATAAAAGTAAAGTTTTGGGAGGTGTTTGTTGTTGTCAACGAATGGTAATGGGTACTCTAACTACCTTATCAACCAGACTTTCAAGAGCGGCTCCCATGAAGGACGTTATCTCTACCAGCAAGGTAGATCATCCCTCTTCTCTTTTGTTTACACATGTATTTTAGTTTCATTATTGATGGATGACACTCCTCCCAACCTTTTGCTTACACAAGCCATGGCTAACCGAATCCTCGGGTGCCTTCCATCATTCACATACCATGGAGGAGTGTCTATTTGCAAAATTAAGTTGCTTACTGATGAATCAGAGCAAAACATGTGAAGAGAATTATTAATGCAAGTTAATTAATAGGGGCTGGGAACCCCATTGCCAGCTCTTTTTGCAAAATTATTGGATAAGCGGATATGCCACTAGTCCATTGTGAAAGTCTGTCAAAAGTAAATGACAAGATCGAAAGATAAACACCACATACTTCCTCATGAGCTATAAAACATTGACACAAATAAGAGATAATAGCTTTTGAATTGTTTAAAGGTAGCACATGAAGTATTTGCTTGGAATAGCAGAGAAATACCATGTAGTAGGTAGGTATGGTGGACGCAAATGGTATAGTTTTTGGCTCAAGGATTTGGATGCACGAGAAGTATTCCCTCTCAGTACAAGGCTAGGCTAGCAAGGTTGTTCGAAGCAAACTCAAGTATAAAACGGTGCAGAAAGACTCACATATGAACATATTGTAAGCATTATAAGACTTTACATCGTCTTCCTTGTTGTTCAAACACCTTAACCAGAAAATATCTAGACTCTAGAGACCAATCATGCAAACCAAATTTTAACAAGCTCTATGTAGTTCTTCATTAATGGGTACAAGGTACATGATGCAAGAGCTTAAACATGATCTATATGAGCACAACAATTGCCAAGTATCACATTATTCAAGACATTATACCATTTACCACATGAAGCATTTTATGTTTCCAACCAAATAGCAATTAACGAAACGGTTTTCAACTCCTCCATGAACATTAAAGATAGAACTAAGAACACTAGTGTTCATATGAAAAAGCGGAGCGTGTCTCTCTCCCACACAAGCATGAATTTATTCAAACAAAACAAAAACAAACAGACGCTCCAAGTAAAGTACATAAGATGTGACCGAATAAAAATATAGTTTCAAGAGAAGAAACCTGGTAAATTGTCGATGAAGAAGGGGATGCCTTGGGCATCCCCAAGCTTAGATGCTAGAGTCTTCTTGAAATATGCAGGGATGAACCACCGGGGCATCCCCAAGCTTAGACTTTTCACTCTTCTTGATCATAGTATATCATCCTCCTCTCTTGACCCTTGAAAACTTCCTCCACACCAAACTCGAAACAAACTCATTAGAGGGTTAGTGCATAATAAAAATTTCACATGTACAGAGGTGACACAATCATTCTTAACACTTCTGGACATTGCCCAAAGCTACTGGAAGTCAATGGAACAAAGAAATCCATCCAACACAGCAAAAGAGGCAATGCGAAATAAAAGGCAGAATCTGTCAAAACAGAACAGTCCGTAAAGACGAATTTTGTAGAGGAACTGGACTTGCTCAGATGAAAATGCTCAAATTGAGTGAAAGTTGCGTACATATCTGAGGATCACGCACGTAAATTGGCAGATTTTTCTGAGTTACCTACAGAGAACCCTGCCTAAATTCGTGACAGACAGAAATCTGTTTCTGCGCAATAATCCAAATCTAGTATGAACCTTGCTATCAAAGACTTTATTTGGCACAACAATGCAATAAAATAAGATAAGGAGAGGTTGCTACAGTAGTAACAACTTCCAAGACACAAATAAAAAATAAAAGTGTTGTAGTAAAATAAAACATGGGTTATCTCCCAAGAAGTGCTTTCTTTATAGCCATTAAGATGGGCTCAGCAGTTTTAATGATGCACTCCCAAGAAATAAGAGTTGAAGCAAAAGAGAGCATCAAGAAGCAAATTCAAAACAAATTTAAACCTAACCCACTTCCTATGAAAAGGAATCTTGTAAATAAACAAGTCATGTAGGCATAATGCAACAAGCATAGGAAAATTAGACAAGCGCAACTTCAAGATTTTCAGCATATAGAGGGGAAACTTAATATTATTAAGATGCATATAACCATGTTTCCCTCTCTCATAATAACTTTCAGTAGCATCATGAACAAACTCAACAATATAACTATCAAATGAAACATTCTTATCATGAGTCTCATGCATAAAATTATTACTACTCCCAACATAAGCATAATCAATTTTATTAGTTGTAGTGGGAGCAAATTCAACAAAGTAGCTATAATTATTATTCTCATCATCAAATATAGGAGGTATAGTATCATCATAATAAACTTTATCCTCCATAGTAGGCGGCACCAGAAGACCACTATCATTATAATCATCATATATAGGAGGCATATCATAATCAACATAAACTTTCTCCTCAATACCCGGAGGGCTAAAGAGATCATTTTCATCAAAACCGACCTCCCCAAGCTTAGAATTTTCTATATCATTATCAACAATGGTGTTCAAAGTGTTCATACTAATATTACTACTAGCATGCAAATAAGGTTCCATAGGTTTTATAATTTTCGCATTAAACCATTCATGTCTTGACTCAGGAAATAGTTTAAAAAGCTCACAGATGTTTTCCATTATGCCTTACTAGTGTTTAACAAGAAACAAAAAGATGCAATTGCAGGATCTAAAGGAAATAGCTTCGAGCACACACACAACGGCAACAGAAAAGTACTTAGTTACCTAGGACCGGAGTATGAGTGCATTTTACCTTTCCTCCCCGGCAACGGCGCCAGAAAAGTGCTTGATGTCTACGGGTGCTTCTATTCTTGTAGACAGTGTTGGGCCTCCAAGAGCAGAGGTTTGTAGAACAGCGAGCAAGTTTCCCTTAAGTGGATCACCCAAGGTTTATCGAACTCGGGGAGGAAGAGGTCAAAGATATCCCTCTCAAGCAACCCCGCAATCACGATACAAGAAGTCTCTTGTGTCCCCAACACACCTAATACACTTGTCAGATGTATAGGTGCACTAGTTCGGCGAAGAGATAGTGAAATACAAGTGGTATGAATGAATATGAGCAGTAGTAACGGCGCCAGAAAAGTGCTTGCTGGCGTGCAGTTGATGGTAGTAATATTGCAGGAAGTAAACATGCGGTAGAACAGTAAACAAGCGGTGTTTGCAGTATTGGAAACAAGGCCTAGGGATCATACTTTCACTAGTGGACACTCTCAACATTGATCACATAAATAAATAAGTTCTCTTCCTTTGTGCTACATATACTCTTGTTTGATAATGAACACCATTCGTTGTGTATGGCTACAAGAGCTCCCTCAAGCCGGAGTTAACAAGAGCCACAACATTCGGCATTCATATTTAAGTAACCTTTAGAGCATAATAGATCTTTGCAACTTAAACCGAGTACTAACATAGCATACACACTCGTCACCTTTACACTATGAAGGGGGAATAAATCACATCAATACTATCATAGTAATAATTAACTCCATAACCTACAAGAGATTATGATCATAACCTACGTGTAAGGGTATATTGCCCCTATGTGTGGTTTTGGTAATTAATGACAACCCCTATGGACTAATGTTTTCATTGAGTTTATATGAAGGAATATTCCATAGGTACTACTTGTACTCCATGTGTTGGATTCAAGTATGGATGCCATGAAGATAAAGGTATACCTTGTGTATTGGCATCAAGATCATCGGTATGAAGATATATATATATATATGTGATATGATCATGAAGAAGAAACGAAGATGGAGTTCTTATGTGGAACTCAATATTAGCCATGCTCTATCTTATGTGAGTATGAGAAGATACAAGGTTGAGTTGGGCAAGTTCAAGATGAGCATCTCAAGTGAATCACATGCTTGAAGCTTGCCATCCATTTGGTGATAATGGACTTGTGAAGATGTGCATCAATGGAGCTTTCCCATCATAGTGTATGGGGGAGCATTTGTGAGTCTTCAAAACATTGGTCAAGTGAGGCATTCCGGCTTGAGTGAAGCTTGAAGAGTTATCATCAAGATCAGGCGGGATGCGCAAGGCAAAGGTATGGCCTTGCTAGGTTTTTCCTTTTACCGGTCTCAAGGTGGATGTTGGGAGACCGGATTATAGGATAGATAGCCGCACTATTAAGAGGGGCTTTCGGTTGAGTAACTTGATCACATCGTCTTAGAGAGCTCAATCCTTTGCATACTTTGCATATCCTTATTGCTTCTTGGTGTTTCTCTATGTGAGGTTCTTGAGCTTGTTGCTAGCTTTACAACAAGCCCAAGTTCATCGAAAACGGAGTTTGCATGCATCTTCTATGGCGTTTTCTAGGTTGGGTAATTTTACCGGTTATTCATGATATAAGGTTCTAACTTTTATATTCATGATAAAATTCCCTTCCACAGATTCTTGAGTTTGCACTTTTTATAGGATAGCATTTGTCGTTATCTTCCAAACGAAATTAGTTTCATGTCAATCGGAGTTCGGGAGCTCTAGTTATTAAAGGAAAAGGAAAAAGAAGAAAAAAAGGAAAAAGAAAAGAGGGGCAGCCGGTTGGCGACCGGTCCGCCGGGCTGCTCGCCGGCCCACCCGGGGCAGCCAGTTGGCGACCGGTCCGCCGGGCTGCACGCCGGCCCGCTCGGCTGCCGCCCCGGTCTGACCGGCCTGCTGCCTTGTCCGGCCCAGCGCGCGGCCACCGACCGGCCCGCCCGGTGCAGGCCCCGGCCGGATCGGCCTCCCCGCCGGATGGGCTTCAAGCCCCCGCGCGGCCTGCTCCCCGCGCCACCGTGCGCTAACGGGCCGCCTCTCCACCTTCGGCCCATCACGCGGCCTGGCGCGCCCCGCGCGGCCTGAGCCTTCCTGCCGCCCAGCGCGCGATCTGCTGCCGCCCGGTTGCTGGGCCGGTCGGACCAGGCTGCTGAAGGGCAGCTCGTTCCCGATCCAAAGATTTACGAGATTGCTCCATGACAACCACAGCTTGTTTTTTCATCGACTGCAATTGTTGCCGCAACTTAGCCATCTCGTGGTTCACCAAGACAGAACCCGACGAAACTTCCAACGAAACGTCGACAGGCGCTCTCGCAGAGTGAGAAGTAGCGGGTGAAGCGTTGGAAGGTCCAACTCCAGTATAGTTATCAAAAATCAACTGGAAGACAAGAAAAATCGACATCAGTTATTTGGCAAGGCATATTTTTTCATTCATATTCAACACATTTACATAAGGCGAGTTCCTACAAAAGATGGCTCCTAGAGAGCCCATACAAATTGTCGGGAGCAACATAAGGCGTAAATAGCTACAAAAGAGAAAAGAAAAAAGAGACACGAGTTGGTCTACTTGACCTCCGTCTGAGCAGTGCAAGCAGAAGCGGAGGATGTTGGGTCAAGGAAGGCGATAATTTTCTTCGAGAAATCCTTGGCATCTTTCACCAGAGCCTTCCACTTCGTCGATTTCAAACCCTTGGGAGTCCTAGCTTTCACCCAGTCAACTTCTTGGCTGCTGGCCGCGACAAGGGCGATGGTTCCTTCGATTCCAATCTTTTGGCTAGCCTGACGATAAGCAAAGCCGGATCTTCCTTTGCTAGGAAATGCTGAGTGAGCTAAGAGAAAATCTCTGGTTGGGTATCCTTCCGGAAGAAGTGGAGAAAGATACGCTTCAGGGAAGCCCGTGCGGAGGAAATGCATGTGTGTGCCATATCGCAGTTCAGCTTAAGAATGTCGAGAGTATCGACAAGACGATCATCGGATTCTTGATTCAAAGTGTAATGCTCACCCATCTTCCCTGCTAGAGAAAAAGCAGGAGCTCGTCAGCACTAAAGATAAACAAACAACAAACAAAAGCAGAAGGTAAATGAAAGTACGGCTTACTCAGGAATCTTCGGTTCTGCGTTTCGAGGCGCTCCACTATAGAATTTTCGCGCTCGATTTGCTGGGTCTCTTTGTTACTCAAAGCATCCTCAGCGATTTTGAGCCTCTGGCGAAGATCTTCGACAACAGCGACATCTTTTTCAGCCTTTTGGCGGGCTTCTTCGCTAGCTTTGAGCTTGGCCTCCAGCTCGTCGGCACGTTCTTCAACACGGCGGAGTGCATCTGAAAGGAAAATATCAAAGGACGTAGAATCAAGATGGAGATATGTAAACATGCTAAGGGCAGCGAAGCTCTACCTCTTAAAGTGGCGTCCTTGTCACGGAACCCGATAAATCGGGAGCCCAAGTTGAATAGATTTTTCATTAAAGGCTGCACAGGAAGTCGACAAAATAGAAAAGTATAGTCATGGGAGAAAAATTCGACAAGCAAAAAAGACGACAAGCAAGAAAAAGGGAACTTACATCCTCAAGGAGAGGACCCGATATACTCCCAGTGGCAAGTTCCTGTGTGCTACCAGCCCCGGTTTTAGCTTTCTTCGACTTAGGCGCTTGGGGGCTGGGCACGGGAGTCGGTGCTTCTGAAACATGCTGTGGGGGAGGCGAATTTTCCACTTCAACACGATGTTCTTTGGAAAGAATCAGCGTGTTGGTGTTGGAGATATGCCCAAGAGGCAATAATAAAATGGTTATTATAATATATCTTTGTGTTTATGATAATGTTTACATACCATGCTATAATTGTATTAACCGAAACATTGATACATGTGTGTTATGTGAACAACAAGGAGTCCCTAGTAAGCCTCTTGTATAACTAGCTTGTTGATTAATAGATGATCATAGTTTCATGATCATGAACATTGGATGTTATTAATAACAAGGTTATGTCATTATGTGAATGATGTAATGGACACACCCAATTAAGCGTAGCATAAGATCACGTC
>NC_061513.1:180567248-180588990 GCF_022539505.1 Lolium rigidum | reverse complement strand
GTGATACGTCTCCGACGTATCGATAATTTCTTATGTTCCATGCCACATTATTGATGATATCTACATGTTTTATGCATACTTTATGTCATTATTATGCGTTTTCCGGAACTAACCTATTGACGAGATGCCGAAGGGCCGCTCTCGTTTTCTCGCTGTTTTTGGTTTCGTAAATCCTAGTAAGGAAATATTCTCGGAATCGGACGAAATCAACACCGAAGATCTTAGAATCCCCGGGAGCTTCCAGAACACCCGAGAACCGCCGCAGAGGGGCCACGTAGGGGCCCACACATGGTGGCGGCGCGGCCCAGGAGGGGGCGCGCCGCCCTAGTGTCCGGTGGCCCCGCACCCCTCCGACCTTGCCCTTCCGCCTATTTAAAGCCTCCGTCGCGAAAACCCCGACACGTTCGACGAAACCGCAGAAAACCTTCCGTAGCCGCCGCCATCGCGAAGCCAAGATCCGGGGGACAGGAGTCTCCGTTCCGGCACACCGCCGGGACGGGGAAGTGCCCCCGAAGGCTCCTCCATCGACACCACCGCCATCTCCATCAATGCTGCTCGTCTCCCATGAGGAGGGAGTAGTTCTCCATCGAGGCTCGGGGCTGTACCGGTAGCTATGTGGTTAATCTCTCTCCTATGTGCTTCAATACAATAATCTCATGAGCTGCCTTACATGATTGAGATTCATATGATGATGCTTGTAATCTAGATGTCATTGTGCTAGTCAAGTGGGTTTTACTTATGTGATCTCCTGGAGACTCCTTGTCCCACGTGTGTAAAGGTGACAAGTGTGTGCACCGTGTGGGTCTCTTAGGCTATATTTCACAGTAATACTTATTCACTCGTTATGAATGGCATAGTGAAGTGCTTATTTATATCCCTTTATGATTGCAATGTGTTTTGTATCACAATTTATCTCGTGTGCTACTCTAGTGATGTTTAGTGTTCCTCTTGCACGCGTGTAATGGTGACAAAGTGTGTGCATCGTGTAGTACTTGGCGTAGGCTATGATTGTGATCTCTTGTAGATTGTGAAGTTAACTATTGCTATGATGGTATTGATGTGATCTATGCCTCCTTTCGTAGCGTGAAGGTGACAAAGGTGCATGCTATGTTAGTACTTGGTTTGGTTATGTTGATCTCGTCATGCACTCTAAGGTTATTTAAATATGAACATTGAATATTGTGGAGCTTGTTAACTCCGGCATTGAGGGTTCGTGTAATCCTACACAGTTAGTGGTGTTCATCATCCAATAAGAGGGTGTAGAGTATAGCATCTATCTATTTATTCCGTTATGTGATCAGTGTTGAGAGTGTCCACTAGTGAAAGTATGATCCCTAGGCCTTGTTCCTAAATACTGCTACCGCTGCTTGTTTATCGTTTTATCGCATCCGTACTTCCCGCAATATTACCACCATCCACCACACGCCGGCAAAGAACTTTTCTCGGTGCCGTTACTACTCGCTTATATTTATTCATACCACCTCGTATTTCACTATCTCTTCGCCGAACTAGTGCACCTATTAGGTGTGTTGGGGACACAAGAGACTTCTTGCTTTGTGGTTGCAGGGTTGCATGAGAGGGATATCTTTGACCTCTTCCTCCCTGAGTTCGATAAACCTTGGGTGATCCACTTAAGGGAAACTTGCTGCTGTTCTACAAACCTCTGCTCTTGGAGGACCAACACTGTCTACAAGAATAGAAGCACCCGTAGACATCAAGCTATTTTCTGGCGCCGTTGCCGGGGAGGAAAGGTAAACGGCACTCACACAACGGACCCCGGCAACGAAGCACTTTTCTGGCGCCGTTGCCGGGGAGGAAAGGTAAAAGGCACTCATACTCCGGTCCCAGGTAAGAGTACTTTTCTGGCGCCATTGTGTGTGTGCTCGAAGCTATTTCCTTTAGATCCTGCAATTGCATCTTTTTGTTTCTTGTTTACACTAGTTTGGCATAATGGACAACAATGAGCTTCTTATTCTATTTCCTGATTTAAGACATGGATGGTTTGATGCGAAAATTAAAAAACCTATGGAATCTTATTTGCATGCTAGTAGTAATATTAGTATGAACGCTTTGAACACCATTGTTGATAATGATATGGAAAATTCTAAGCTTGGGGAGGTCGGTTTTGATGAAAATGATCTCTTTAGGCCCTCCGGGTATTGAGGAGAAAGTTTATGTTGATTATGATATGCCTCCCATATATGATGATTATAATGATAGTGGTCTTTTGGTGCCACCTACTATGGAGAGTAAATTTTGTTGTGATTATACTATGCCTCCTACACTTGATGAGAATAATAATGATAGCTACTTTGTTGAATTTGCTCCCACTACAACTAATAAAATTGATTATGCTTATGTGGAGAGTAATAATTTTATGCATGAGACTCATGATAAGAATGCTTTATGTGATAGTTATATTGTTGAGTTTGCTCATGTTGCTACCGAAAGTTATTATGAGAGAGGAAAATATGGTTGTAGAAACTTTCATGTTACTAAAATGCCTCTCTATGTGCTGAAATTTTTGAAGCTACACTTGTTCTATCTTCCTATGCTTGTTACTTTGTTCTTCATGAACTTGTTTATTTACAAGACTCCTATGCATAGGAAGCATGTTAGGCTTAAATTTGTTTTGAACTTGCCTCTTGATGCTCTCTTTTGCTTCAACTACTATTTCTTGTGAGTGCATCATTAAAACTGCTGAGCCCATCTTAATGGCTATAAAGAAATCACTTCTTGGGAGATAACCCATGTGTTTATTTTACTACAGTAATTTTTTTTATTTTGAGTCTTGGAAGTTGTTACTACTGTAGCAACCTCTCCTTATCTTAGTTTTATTGCATTGTTGTGCCAAGTAAAGTCTTTGATAGTAAGGTTCATACTAGATTTGGATTACTGCGCAGAAACAGATTTCTTGTCGTCACGTATCCGGGCCTAATTCTCTGTACGTAACTCAGAAAATTATGCCAATTTACGTGAGTGATCCCTCAGATATGTACGCAACTTTCATTAAATTTGAGCATTTTCATCCGAGCAAGTCTGGTGCCTCAATAAAATTCGTCTTTACGGACCGTTCTGTTTTGACAGATTCTGCCTTTTATTTCGCATTGCCTCTTTCGCTGTGTTGGATGGATTTCTTTGTTCCATTACCTTCCAGTAGCTTTGAGCAATGTCCAGAAGTGTTAAGAATGATTGTGTCACCTCTGAACATGTGAATTTTGATTATGCACTAACCCTCTAATGAGTTTGTTTCGAGTTTGGTGTGGAGGAAGTTTTCAAGGGTCAAGAGAGGAGGATGATATACTATGATCAAGAAGAGTGAAAAGTCTAAGCTTGGGGATGCCCCGGTGGTTCACCCCTGCATATTTCAAGAAGACTCAAGCATCTAAGCTTGGGGATGCCCAAGGCATCCCCTTCTTCATCGATAAATTATCAGGTTCCTTCTCTTGAAACTATATTTTTATTCGGCCACATCTTATGTACTTTACTTGGAGCGTCTGTGTGCTTTTGTTTTTGTTTTTGTTTGAATAAATGCTTGTGTGGGAGAGAGACACGCTCCGCTTGTTCATATGAACACATGTGTTCTTAGCTTTTATTTTTCATAGCGAAGGTTGAAACTGCTTCGTTAATTGTTATATGGTTGGAAACGGAAAATGCTACATGTAGTAATTGGTAGAATGTCTTGAATAAT
The DNA here is from genome assembly GCF_022539505.1 of Lolium rigidum. Lineage (NCBI taxonomy): Eukaryota > Viridiplantae > Streptophyta > Magnoliopsida > Poales > Poaceae > Lolium > Lolium rigidum. The sequence continues at coordinate 180,585,299 of NC_061513.1, read as the reverse complement.
TTGATACTTGGCAATTGTTGTGCTCATCTTTAAGCTCTTGCATCATATACTTTGCACCCATTAATGAAGAAATACATAGAGCTTGCTAAAATTTGGTTTGCATAATTGGTCTCTCTAAGGTCTAGATAATTTCTAGTAAAGAGTTTGAACAACAAGGAAGACGGTGTAGAGTCTTATAATGTTTACAATATGTCTTTTATGTGAGTTTTGCTGCACCGGTTCATCCTTGTGTTTGTTTCAAATAACCTTGCTAGCCTAAGCCTTGTATCGAGAGGGAATACTTCTCATGCATCCAAAATACTTGAGCCAACCACTATGCCATTTGTGTCCACCATACCTACCTACTACATGGTATTTCTCCGCCATTCCAAAGTAAATTGCTTGAGTGCTACCTTTAAATAATTCAAAATTTATCACCTCTGATTTGTGTCAATGTTTTATAGCTCATGAGGAAGTATGTGGTGTTTATCTTTCATTCTTGTTGGACAACTTTCACCAATGGACTAGTGGCTTCATCCGCTTATCCTATAATTTTGCAAAAAGAGCTGGCAATGGGATTCCCAGTCCCAAATTAATTAACCTAAATAGACACTCCTCCATGGTATGTGATTGTTGGACGGCACCCGAAGGATTCGGTTAGCCATGGCTTGAGAAAGCAAAGGTGGGGAGGAGTGTCATCATAATAAAAATAAAATAAAAAGGCACTCCTTCATGGTATGAGATTGTTGGCGTGCACCCGAGGATTCGGTTAGCCATGGTTTGTGAAAGAAAGGTTGGAAGGAGTGCCACCCAAAAATAAAAATAATTCATGGGAGCCGCTCTTTGAAGGTTTCTCCGGCAAGGGGGTTAGAGTGCCCACTACCATTCGTTGACAACAACAAACACCTCTCAAAATTTTACTTTTATGCTCTCTTTATGTTTTCAAAACCAAAGCTCTAGCACAAATATAGCAATCAATGCTTCCTCTCGCGAAGGGCCATTCTTTTACCTTTTATGTTGAGTCAGCTCACCTATTTCTCTCCACCTCAAGAAGCAAACACTTGTGTGAACTTGTGCATTGATTCCTACATACTTGCATATTGCACTTGTTATATTGCTTTGCATTGACAAACTATCATTGAGATATACATGTTACAAGTTGAAAGCAACCGCTGAAACTTAATCTTCCATTGTGTTGCTTCAATGACTTTACTTTGATTTATTGCTTTATGAGTTAACTCTTATGCAAGACTTATTGATGCTTGTCTTGAAGTACTATTCATGAAAAGTCTTTGCTTTATGATTCAATTGTTTACTCATGTCATTTACATTTTTTTGATCGCTGCATTCATTACATATGCTTACAATAGTATGATCAAGATTATGATGGCATGTCACTCCAGAAATTATCTTTGTTATCGCTTACTCCGCTCGGACGAGCGTAAACTAAGCTTGGGGATGCCGATACGTCTCCGACGTATCGATAATTTCTTATGTTCCATGCCACATTATTGATGATATCTACATGTTTTATGCATACTTTATGTCATTATTATGCGTTTTCCGGAACTAACCTATTGACGAGATGCCGAAGGGCCGCTCCCGTTTTCTCGCTGTTTTTGGTTTCGTAAATCCTAGTAAGGAAATATTCTCTGAATCGGACGAAATCAACACCGAAGATCTTAGAATCCCCGGGAGCTTCCGGAACACCCGAGAACCGCGTAGAGGGGCCACAGTGGGGCCCACACATGGTGGCGGCGCGGCCCAGATGGGGGCTCGCCGCCCTAGTGTCCGGTGGCCCTGCACTCCTCTCGACCTTGCCCTTCCGCCTATTTAAAGCCTCCGTCGCGAAAACCCTGACACGTTCGACGAAACCAGAGAAAACCTTCCAGAGCCGCCGCCATCGTGAAGCCAAGATCTGGGGGACAGGAGTCTCTGTTCCTGTTATCACCAGAATTTGACCGGATCAGAGGTGGGCCGCGATTGAAGATGGGCTTGAAGAATATACATAGAAGGAAGACATGAATCGGCCTTATATGCAAAGTTTGGGCTAGTTTGCCCGTGTATCTGTAACATAGTAGGATGCGTGTCGGTTAGTTAGAGTTTGGGCTCGTGCCCGGTTGGGATTATTCCCACGTTAGAAAGTCTACGGACTATAAATATGTATCTAGGGTTTATGAAATAAACAACAATCACGTTCACCACAAACCAATCTAGGCGCATCGCCAACTCCCCGTCTCGAGGGTTTCTTCCGGTAGCATCATGCTGCCTAGATCGCATCTTGCGATCTAGGGCAAAGCACACGTTTATTCGTCGCTCATGCGTTGCTCGTGCTGAAGCCTTTTTGATGGCAAGCAACGTAGTTATCATAGATGTTTTAGGGTTAGCATTGTTCATCGTATCATATGCTATCGTCGTGCAACCCTTAAGCATCTAGCCACCCTTACACCTATCTTGGGTGTAAGGGCGGCACCCCGCTTGGTCATTATTTAGTAGATCCGATCCGTTATGATTGCTCCTTGTTCTTCAAGGATTAGTTTAATATCTGCATAGTTAGGCCTTACAAATGGGTTGAAGGATCCAGTGGCGCGTAGGGTGTAGTTTGCTAGCCCTAGACAGGATGTTCCGAGGATCAACTTCGTGTTGGTTTTTAGGCCTTGTCTAGGGTCGGTTTACGATCACCGTGCGTGGCCGCCAGGCTCAATCACGAGTAGGATGTTCCGATTATGCGGTGAAAACCCTAAATCGTAGTAGGTCGTTTTACCTTTGTTTTGATCAAGCAGGACCACCATCTGATCGTACACCTCGTACGCATCATGGGTGGATCGGCTCCTTGAGCCGATCCACAGGATAACCTGAGAGCCGATCGAGGCTCGTATTTAATGTTTACGTGCATGCCATGCAGGAAACTAAGCGAGGCATCATCCAACACCTTCCTGACCAGGTATAGGTCAGGTGGCACGCCCTTGCATCAGCATCGGACGTGCGTGCCGAAGGCTTTGCGGGTCGTCGCTCGGAGGGACCAGGGCCAGCCGCAGTCCTGGGAGATTCCCGGCTCTACGGTGTTGCCCGTCGCTGCCCGCCGGTGGGTTTCGACCGCAACACATTCTCGGCACGCCCGGGTGGGACCATCTTCGACATCAACCGCATCGCCATCTACATCCGAGATGGCGGAAGGCACTCCGGCCAAGTACGAGGATCTGACTGAGGAGCTCAAGAAGAAGCATGACGAGATCAAGGCAGTCCTCGAAGCCGACCTCATCGGCTCTTTTCACGTAACCCGCTCACATGGCATCGGTGGAAAGGGTTCTCACCCGAAGGCGCGCTCGATGGAGTGGACCTGTCCACCCCGTCGAAGAACGCACTAGGTCGCTGCGTCAGGAGATTAACTTCATGGTGGCTCATTCGCTGCACCGCCATTCTGAGAGCCTGGTGAACACTTTGGAGCGTGTCGCTCTGCGCGTGATCCAGGAAATCATGAGCCATCAATATTCTCCGTCAGGACCAGCTCTGGGGACTCACCAAGGAGAGATACCACTCCAGTCTCGTCCACCGCTGCCGTTTGCGTTGGCAGCACCAGGAGTGCCGAGTTCATCGGCATACGTCGTCTACAAGATCGGTGGTGACCCTAGTGACTACCAATTCTTGCATGAGGCGCCTAAGGAGATCCCTCACGGATACACGTGCGCATACGTGCGCAGACCGCAGAATCGGGCGCTCTCGAACCAGGCTGCAACAGCAGGGACTTCCGAACAGCGAGGAGGAACTTCGGGAACAGATCTTGAGAAGCGTACGTGGCTAGCTAAGTATGCCACTCCGACAAACCTCCGCAGCTCAGCTCCTGCAGTTGGCTCAGAGCTGGAAAAGCAAGCATGGCTGGCTAAGTATGCCACCCCGGCGAATCTTCAGAGTTCGACGCCTGCAGCCATCACCGCGGATCAGATCTGTGCAATCCTAAAAGACCAGTTCGACATGATGCCGAAAAGGAGGGCAATCGGCTATTCCAAGCCGTACCCCAACGAGTACGAGTTGATCCCGCTACCACCCAAATATCGGCTCCCTGATTTCACCAAGTTTAATGGATCAGATGGTTCCAGCTCCATCGAGCATGTGAGCCGATATTTGGCACAGCCGGGCACGATCTCAGCATCGGACGAGCTGCGCGTGAGGTTCTTCGCACAGTCCTCACGGATCGGCTTTCGGGTGGTACACATCGCTGCCACCGGACTCAATCCGGACTTGGAAGCAGCTTGGAAGAGCAGTTCCACATGCGCATCACTCGGAGACTTCCGAGGCTGGCATTGCCGATCTAGCACAAGTACGACGAAGCGCGGGGAAACAGTATCGGAATACGTCCAGCCGCTTCAGACCGTTAGGAACCGATGCTATTCGGTTCATGTGAGTGAAAAAGAAGCAGTCGAGTTGGCGGTGGTGGGTCTCTCATCATCGATCAAGGACGTGGCCTCCCAAGCAGACTACCCTTCACTGGCGCACATGGTGCAGAAGCTGTCAGCATATGAACAGCGCCACCCAGATGTTTACCAGGATAAATTCAAGCGTGCGGTGGTCCTGGTTGAGGCAGATGAAGATGAAGGTGCTGCGGGAGATCAAGAGGTAGCAGTGGCTGAATGGACTCGGGGCAAGCCCCGTGTCCTGTAAATGGGTTAAGCCACAAGGGCCTCCAAAAGGGTTTGACTTCGACGTGACCAAAGCTGAGCAGATTTTCGACCTCTTACTCAAGGAGAAGCAGCTAAGGTTATCCGAAGGCCACAAGATCCCCACGGTGCAGGAGCTGAACGGAAAGCCATACTGCAAGTGGCATAACACGTTCACCCACGCCACCAACGACTGCAGGGTGTGGCGTCAGCAGGTCCAAATGGCGATAGAACAAGGGCGTCTAATTTTCAGCCCGCACGCCATGAAGGTCGACACACACCCCTTCCCCGCCGTTAACATGGTGGAGTACACTTACCCCGAAGGGTGCCAGCCGGGATTCTCGTTCAAGATCAACATGGTAGGACTCGGGCACCACTCTGGTAAGGACGGAGATGAGGGCAGCTGCTCTCATAGCAAGGACACAGAGGAAGCCGCTCCACGCGATCGGCTCCGTCACGATGGCAAGCGCTACATTACAGAGGGAGAAGTGAGGAACGTAAGATATCATCGACCTCTCTCTGATCACCTCCTCAACAAGTATGTGGGTCAATACGACCAACGCCGGCGATGCAACAATGATGATGAAAGAGATCGTCTGGCTAGGGACGCCAGGAGACACCGTCGGCATGATCGCGACGAGGAGAGATATGAGCGCCACGCCAAGGAAAAGCCGGGAGAGCAAGACGACGTGGATAGGCACTGGGACTGCCCTTTCTTCAGACACTGCTGGGATTCAGGAATGAGCCGATTGCCTACAATCGGCAACTGCGCAGAATGTAAACAAAAGAAGAAGGATGCAGCTAACGTGTCCGTGTTCAAACGTCTAGGGCCTCTCCCGCCTCGGAACAAGCACGCTGAGTCCGCTCGGGTAGAAGATCTCGAGGAACTAGAGGACGATGACGAAGAAGACAAGTATCATCGGCCAAGGTGGTGCCCTGATGGGCTCAGCCGTTCCCAAAAACGTAGGGTTCAGCGACTACGTGGGTTGGAGGAAGCCGAAAGGTTGTACCTGCACACGTTGAGGAAGGCGCGGCCTGATCTGGCCGCTAAAATCCAGCGAACCCTGGACGAAGAAGGTCGGCCACAAAGGAAAGAGTGGCGCCCGGACAAAAGAAAGCCGATGATGAGACATCGGCTGGCACAAACATGGTGTTCATCCTTCCAACGGAGTTTAGTGCTCCGAGATTAGACGAAGCACCTGTGGCACAACTTGACTGCGGCCCACGGCCGGTTATCTTTGAGAAGCCACGAGAAAGAAGCTACAGGCATCTGAAGGCCCTATACTTGCGAGGTTACATCAATGGGCAGCCTGTCAACAAGATGCTGGTAGACACCGGAGCGGCAGTCAACATTATGCCATACTCCATGCTACGGCGGTTGGGACGCTCTAGCTCGGATCTGATCAAGACCAATGTGACACTGAGCGATTTCAACGGCCAAGCATCTGACGCACAAGGTGTTCTGAACGTGGATCTGACCGTAGGAAGGAAAACCGTCCCTACGACGTTCTTTATTGTCGACAAGCAAGAGCACCTATGCTGTCCTACTAGGGAGAGATTGGATCCACGCCAACCGTTGCATTCCATTCACGATGCACCAATGCCTAATACAAGTGGGATGGAGATGAAGTAGAAGTCGTCCACGCAGATGATTCAGCCGAGATTTCAACGGCTGGCATGAACGTTTGGGAGACATCAGGCCAAGAGCCACTCTCAGGCATCAGTTTGGACGACTGCGAGCGCATCGACGTGACAAAGGACGGGGTTAGGCTGGTTTTATCCACCGGCCTGACCGTGTAACAAGAGTAACATCTAAACAAATGTGGCGATGCCGATCCATGTGATCGGCCCCAAGGATCTATGGAGGAACATTACAAAACCTTCATTGAGCAATTCAACATGGAGGCCGATTCCAGCAATCGGCCAAAATTATCCTCACCATACATTCTGCCTGGGTTCAACGTCGATCTAATGGGCAATGGGTTTGCGTCGGCTGATGAGCTGGAAGAAGTCCACACTGGTCCTAATAGAGCCGACGTTCACATATAGTGCCTTGGCTAACCACAGAGCCGATATCAGCAGATACCTGGCAGAATCGGCTCGGGGGGCACCTAATCAGATGAACATGTGCGATACATGTGCAGTGAAACATTGGGGGCCGATAGAAAAATCGGCCCGTAAAAAAAATTCTCATGATGTACAGCCGATGCACGGACATCGACTTTAGAGCGAAGGAACAAAGCCGATGCACGGCCATCGACTCTAGCACAAATTTCATGGACACAAGGACCTCCAACTCTGTGTCGGAGGAGTTTTGTTTCTAAGCCGCTGTGTGGTCATCTGCAATATCGGCTTTCAACGGAAGAAAGGTGATCGGCTCTGGCTGGCTCCGCGTGGTGGCTTTCTCAGGAGTGATCGAGCTCAGGTCCATTTGTCTGAATTGCGTGTCCTCATTTCTGTTTCGCCTTGACCGAGGCTCGGGGGGCAGCTGACCTGGTAGATGCTCTGTTTTCAGAAGCCGATTGGAGTGTCATCGGCTGGTCCTGCGTCACAATATTTTTCGAAGGTGGTGAGTTCTTGCAAAAGAGGGATCCATCATCACCGATAGGGAGTTGGCTCTGGGCTATCTGGTTGCTGCAAAGGAACAGAGCAGGATTATGAAGTGTCACTGAGGAGATTTGCGAGCAGGTGATATCTGTTCTGCAGAAGTGTCGGCTTCAGCGTCGAGTTGTTTCAGCAGCGGTTCTAGGACTCTCTTGAAGGCATTGGTCTTCTACGTTGTCCACCAGAGCTCAAAGTCATCGGGCGAAAAGATGAAGGAAAGATCGTGAGGGATTGATGCGTTGACATTGGCTTATTGAGCATTGACCAAGTTTACGATCACTCTGTAGTCGAAGAGATGAAGAGCGGATTATGAGGGACCGATGCGTGGCCATCGGTTCATTGAGCATTGGCTAAGTGGACAATCGGCAAAATCAGTATGAGGGGAAATCGGCTAAATTGGCATAAAGGAAATCGGCAAAATCAAATTGGGGAAATTCTTCATTGATAAACGAGATTTCTTACATAAAGAGCTGATTGCTCTCAAAAGGAAGTACTAAGGGGATACATTGCCCCGTCTACTACTACTGATCCTATGCTAAGGGTCCTATCTACGGGTCGTCGCTGCCCTCGTCGTCGCCATCGTCGCCGCTGTCGGCGCTACTCCCGGCGGGCTCGTCGTCGCTGCTGTAGCGACCGCCAGCAGGACCCTCGTTGTCCTCGTCCTCCTCGTCAGCGTCGTCGTCGTCGTTGTCGAAGTCGCTGAGGTTCCCCGGCCACGGGCAGAAGCGCTTGGCCGGCGGTTCGTCGGAGGAGGTGTCGTCCTCCTCTTCCTCCTCCTCCTCCTCCATAGAGGAGGTGACGCCGTCCCAGGGAAAGCGATCGTCATCGCTCTCCTCCTCCGTTTCCCGGTCGGCGAGGAAGCGGAGGTCACTTTCCCCATCGGTCGAGGACTTGTCATCCTCTGACCAGATGGAGAAGTCGTGGCTGGGCTCATCCCCGGCTTCGATGGCGCGGCGGATGTTGGCCGCGTGGGCCTCCTTCGGGTCCCACTCCGGCGTCGGCTCGCGGGAGGAGGAGGATTCGATGGAAAGACCCGATGAGGCGGAGGAAGGAGAAGACATGGTGGCGCAGGAGGGCTTTTGGGAGTGCTAATGCGAAGAGGATGAAGAAGCAAACTGTTTGGAACGGTTAAATAAAAGGGATATAGTGGAGATTCAATGCCACAGCAGTTTCCGAGGAAGTGGTGCCCAACAGAAAAAAAAAATGCCAGGTCACGCGGAGAAGTGGAGGAGGCAAGGCATCATGATGAAGGATACTGCGGCGGTTCCGCTTCCGCCACGACATGACCCGATGAAGAAAAAACAGATTGATTTTGGAATTGTCATTTCCAAAACCAGGGGGCATGTGTTATCACCAGAATTTGACCGGATCAGAGGTGGGCCGCGATTGAAGATGGGCTTGAAGAATATACATAGAAGGAAGACATGAATCGGCCTTATATGCAAAGTTTGGGCTAGTTTTCCCGTGTATATGTAACATAGTAGGATGCGTGTCGGTTAGTTAGAGTTTGGGCTCGTGCCCGGTTGGGATTATTCCCACGTTAGAAAGTCTACGGACTATAAATATGTATCTAGGGTTTATGAAATAAACAACAATCACGTTCACCACAAACCAATCTAGGCGCATCGCCAACTCCCCCGTCTCGAGGGTTTCTTCCGGTAAGCATCATGCTGCCTAGATCGCATCTTGCGATCTAGGCAAGCACACGTTTATTCGTTGCTCATGCGTTGCTCGTGCCGAAGCCTTTTTGATGGCGAGCAACGTAGTTATCATAGATGTTTTAGGGTTAGCATTGTTCATCGTATCATATGCTATCGTCGTGCAACCCTTAGGCATCTAGCCGCCCTTACACCTATCTTGGGTGTAAGGGCGGCACCCCGCTTGGTCATTATTTAGTAGATCCGATCCGTTATGATTGCTCCTTGTTCTTCAAGGATTAGTTTAATATCTGCATAGTTAGGCCTTACAAACGGGTTGAAGGATCCAATGGCGCGTAGGGTGTAGTTTGCTAGCCCTAGACAGGATGTTCCGAGGATCAACTTCGTGTTGGTTTTTAGGCCTTGTCTAGGGTCGGTTTACGATCACCGTGCGTGGCCGCCGTGCTCAATCACGAGTAGGATGTTCCGATTATGCGGTGAAAACCCTAAATCGTAGTAGGTCGTCTTACCTTTGTTTTGATCAAGCAGGACCACCATCCGATCGTACACCTCGTACGCATCATGGGTGGATCGGCTCCTTGAGCCGATCCACGAGATAACCTCGAGAGCCGATCGAGGCTCGTATTTAATGTTTACGTGCATGCCATGCAGAAACTAAGCGAGGCATCATCCAACACCTTCCCGACCAGGTATAGGTCGGTGGCACGCCCTTGCATCAGCATCGGACGTGCGTGCCGAAGGCTTTGCGGGCCGTCGCTCGGAGGGACCAGGGCCAGCCGCAAGTCCTGGGAGATTCCCGGCTCTACGGTGTTGCCCGTCGCTGCCCGCCGGTGGGTTTCTGACCGCAACAGTTCCGGCACGCCGCCGGGACGGGGAAGTGCCCCCGAAAGGCTCCTCCATCGACACCACCGCCATCTCCATCAACGCTGTTGTCTCCCATGAGGAGGGAGTAGTTCTCCATCGAGGCTCGGGCTGTACCGGTAGCTATGTGGTTAATCTCTCTCCTATGTGCTTCAATACAATAATCTCATGAGCTGCCTTACATGATTGAGATTCATATGATGATGCTTGTAATCTAGATGTCATTGTGCTAGTCAAGTGGGTTTTACTTATGTGATCTCCGGAGACTCCTTGTCCCACGTCTGGTAAAGGTGACAAGTGTGTGCACCGTGTGGGTCTCTTAGGCTATATTTCACATAATACTTATTCACTGTTATGAATGGCATAGTGAAGTGCTTATTTATATCCCTTTATGATTGCAATGTGTTTTGTATCACAATTTTTCTGTGTGCTACTCTAGTGATGTTTATTCCTCCTGCACGGTGTAATGGTGACAGTGTGTGCATCGTGTAGTACTTGGCGTAGGCTATGATTGTGATCTCTTGTAGATTATGAAGTTAACTATTGCTATGATGGTATTGATGTGATCTATGCCTCCTTTCGTAGCGTGAAGGTGACGAGTGTGCATGCTATGTTAGTACTTGGTTTGGTTATGTTGATCCGTCATGCACTCTAAGGTTATTTAAATATGAACATTGAATATTGTGGAGCTTGTTAACTCCTAGCATTGAGGGTTCGTGTAATCCTACACAGCTAGTGGTGTTCATCATCCAACAAGAGGGTGTAGAGTCTAGCATCTATCTATTTATTCTGTTATGTGATCAATGTTGAGAGTGTCCACTAGTGAAAGTATGATCCCTAGGCCTTGTTCCTAAATACTGCTACCGCTGCTTGTTTACTGTTTTACTGCATCTGTACTTCCTGCAATATTACCACCATCCACCACACGCCGGCAAAGCACTTTTCTGGTGCCGTTACTACTGCTTATATTTATTCATACCACCTGTATTTCACTATCTCTTCGCCGAACTAGTGCACCTATTAGGTGTGTTGGGGACACAAGAGACTTCTTGCTTTGTGGTTGCAGTGGTTGCATGAGAGGGATATCTTTGACCTCTTCCTCCCTGAGTTCGATAAACCTTGGGTGATCCACTTAAGGGAAACTTGCTGCTGTTCTGCAAACCTCTGCTCTTGGAGGCCCAACACTGTCTACAAGAATAGAAGCACCCGTAGACATCAGTTAGATCCACGTTCAGGACACCTTGCGTCCCTGATGCTTGGCCGTTGAAGTCGTTTAGTGTGACGTTGGTCTTGATCAGATCGGCACTAGAGCGTCCTAAACGCCGTAGCATGGAATAAGGCATTATATTGACCGCCGCTCCCGTATCAACCAACATTCCGCCGACGGGCTGCCCATTGATATAACCTTTGAGGTACAGGGCCTTCAAATGTTTGTAGCCCTTCTCCCGTGGCTTTTCGAAGATGACGGGCCGTGGACCGCAACAACCGTGCACCCGGCACTTCTTCGGCCTCCCGGGGCACGAAACTCGATGGAAGGAAGAACACCATGTTTGTGCGCACCGATGTACCCGCATCGGCTTTTTCTTGCTTGGGACGCCAAACTTTCTTTGGTGGACGTGTTTCTTCGTCCAAAGTCTGCTGAATTTTCACGGCCGCATCAGGCCGCGCTTTCCTCAACGTGTGCAAGTATCGCGCTTCGGCTTGCTCCAAGCTGCGTAGCCGCCGAACCCTACGCTTTTGGGAGTGGCTGAGTCCATCGGGGCACCACCTTGGCCGGTGGTACCTATCCTCTTCTTCATCTTCTCGACTCCTCAAAGTCTTCATCTTGAGAGGACTCAAGACGCTTGTTCCGTGGCGGGAGAGGTCCTAGACGCCCGAAAACCGAAACGTCTCCCCGCATCCTTCTTCCGGCGTCTACACTCGGGCGCTTGTCGATCGTAGGCAATCGGCTCATCCCCGAGTCCCGCAAGAGTGTTTAAAGAAGGGACAGTCCCAGTGTCTATCCATGTCCTCCTGCTCCCTTGACCTCTCCTTAGCGCGGTGCTCTCGTCCTTCATCGCCTCTGTCATGCCAACGGTACCTTCCTTTGTCTTCATCGGACCGATTGTATCTCTCGTCATTTCTGTCGTACTGCCGACGTCGGTCATACTGATATTCATATTTATTGAGGAGGTGCGTGGACAGTGGTTTCTGATATCGCACGCTTCTCACTTGTTCCTTGGTAAGGTACCGTTTGTCATCATATCGGGGCCGGTCGCGTGGATCGGCCTCCTCCTTTTCCTTGTTGCGGGAGCGACTGCTTTCCTCTTTATCCTTGCCATGGTGGCGCTCAGGCCCTGCCATGTTAACATCGAATGAGAAATCCAACTGACGCCTCGCGGAGTGGGTAGGTTCCACCATGTTGACGCCGTGGAACCGATGTGTGTCCACTTTCATGGCAACCTCGTCCGAAGAGCAATCGGCCTTGTTCTATCGCCACTTGGATCTCGCCGACGAAACACCTTGCGTCATTGGTGGTGTGGGTGAACGAGTGATGCCATTTGCGCATACGGCCTCCCGTTCAGCTCTTGTGCTTTAGGGATTTTATGGCCTTCGGGTAACTTCACTGTTTTTCCTTAAGCAATAGATCGAAAATCTCGCTCGCTTTGCTCAAATCGAAGTCAAACCCTTTTGGAGGCCCTTGTGGTTTTACCCACTTGCAGGACACGGGATGTGCCCCCCGAGCCCATTCAGCCACAGCCCACCTCCATGTCCGTGCAGGATCTTCGCTTCTTCTATCTCAACCCGTACCCACCGGACGCTTGAACTTGTCTTGGTACAATTCAGTGGTGCCGCCGCTCATAGGATGTGAGTTTCGCACCATGTGCGACAATGAACCGTACTCGCTTGGGAAGTCAGATCTTTGATTGGCGTCGCGAGGCCCAAGCATCGCCGCCTCGATCGCTTCTTCTCGCATAACCGAACCGAATAACATCGGTTCCCCGACAGTCCCGAAACGTTGGATGTATTCAGATATCGTTTCTCCCCGCTTCGCCGAACCCGTGTCGGATCGGCAATGCCGGCCTCGTAGCTTCCGAGTGATATTGCACGTGAAACTCGCTCCTCCATTTGCTTCCACGTCCGGACCGAGTTTGGTGGAAACGACGTGTACCATCCAAAGGCTGACCCCGTGAGAGATTGTGCGAAAACCTCACACGTAATCGGTCCGACGCTGAAATCATGCCCATCTCGCGCCAAATATCGGCTTACGTGCTCTATTGAGCTAGATCCTTCTGCTCCATTGAATTTTGAGAATTCAGGGAGCCGATACTTGGGTGGCAGCGGGATCAGGTCATACTTGTCAGGGTACGGCTTGGAATAGCCGATTGTCTTCCTCTTCGGTAGGATGCCGAATTGGTCTCTCAAGATAGTGCTGATCTGCTCCATGGTATTAGCTGTAGGGACCGAGCCTTCATGACTCGTTCCAAGAGCATATTTAGCCAGCCATGCTTGTTTATCAAGCATCTACTCCGTAAATCCCGGTTGGTGCGATCCGGCCCGTGCGCGCCAAGGCATTGCAGTCCGGCACGTATGTGCACACGTACCCATGCGGGATCTCCTTAGGCGGCTCATATAGGAATTGGCAATCGCTAGGATCGCCTCCAACCTTGTAGACGACGTACGCCGCGTGAACCCGGCGGCTCGGTGCCGCAAGCGCGAATGGTAGCGGCGGCCCGATCCGGAGCGGTACTTCTCCCCGGTGAGTCCCTAGAGTAGGTCCCGACGGGGAGTACCGATGCTTCATGATTTCCTCGCACCACACGGACCGCGACGCGCTCGAGAGTATTCACCAGGCTTTCGTAATAGCGTGTAGGGAATGAGCCGCCATGTAATTGATTTCCGGCGCGAGCTCGGTACGTTCCTCCGAAGGGGTAGACAGGTCTACTCCGTCAAGAACACCCTCGGGGAGAACCCCTTCCACCTTACGCCATGTGAACGGGTCCTCACGAAAGAGCCGATGAGATCGGCTTCCAAGATGGCTTTCATCTCATCATACTTCTTCTTCTCGCTCTTCCGCGCATCTCGCGTACGTGACTCGGTTCGCCAACCACCTCCTCCGCAGCTTTTGACATGGTTGCCGCGTACGTCGATGTTGTTGCAGAGTGTCCCACCGGCGTGCCGGAATGTGTTGCGGTCGTAAACCCACCGGCGAGCAGCGACGGGCAACACAAGAGGAGCCGGGAGGCTCCCGTGATTGCGGCCGACCCCGGTCCCTCGGGCGACGGCCCGCAATGCCTTCCCGGCACACGCGTCCCGGGTGCTTACGAGGGCGTGCCACCTGACCTATACCTGGTCGTGAAGGTGATGGTTTGCTTCGACTAGTTTCCCGCATGGCAAACACGTAAACATTAAATACGAGCCCCGATCGGCTCTTAAGTTGTTTTGTGGATCGGCTCAAAGAGCCGATTGCCCCATGGTTCATGTTAGATTTATAAGGACATGGGGATCATGCTTTATCAATATCAAGCTAATCTAATCTACGATAGTCTAGGGTTTTCACCGTATAATCGGAACATCCTATGCGTAATTGAGCCTAGCAGATACGTAAGATGATGGAAAACCAACCCTAAAGAGGCCTAAAAACCAACGTGGAGTTGATCCCCGGAACAATCCCTCTAGAGCTTAGTAAACCACACCTTACGCACCTCCGGATCCTTCAACCCGTTTATAAGGCCTAACCATACGGATATCAAACCAATCCTTGAAGAACAAGGAGCAACTATAACGGATTAAATCTACTAAATAATGAACAAGCAAGGTGCTGCCCTTACACCTAAAATAGGTGTAAGGGCAGCTAGATATCGAGGGGAAGCATAGCTAAACAAATGCATCGTGAAAGCATTGTGATCAACCCCAAAACACCTAAGATAAGGGTGTTGCTCGCCATCAAAAAGGCTTCAAAGACGAGCAACACCAAAAACGAATAAACCGATACCGCCTAGATCGCAAGATACGATCTAGGCAAGCATGTTGCTTACCCGGGAGAAACCCTCGAAACAAGGGGTGGCGATGCGCCTAGATTGATTTGTTGTGAACGTGATCGTCCTCCTTCTCAATAACCCTAGATACATATTTATAGTCCGTAGACTCTCTAACCTGGGAAAAAACCCAACCGTGTACGAGCTAAACTCTATCTCTTAATTCTAACCGACACGTATCCTACTATATTTACAGATACACGGGCAATCTTGCCCAAACTTCTTGTACAAAGCCGGTTCAGGAATATCTTCCATGTATATCTTCTAAGCCCATTTAATCACGGCCCATCTCCAGACTTGGTCAAATTCTGGTGATAACACACACCTCCAATGGCAACACATCGCACTCTATCTCATCAACTATAAATGGCACACACACCTTATGAGTAATCTTTAGCATACCGCAGCTATTCAACCACTCAAGACGTTTCTCAGGAAGACGCCATGTAGACAACCCCAATATCGATGATTGCGGGTGGAGGTGGAAGGTGAATCTCACTCCTTGGCCCCTGGGGGTTTCTGTTTACTGCTTGCGTGCTGGTATGCCCTGCATATCGATGTAGTGCTAGAAAAGTTCGGCAGTCCTTCTGCAGATGTCCTGACTGCCTCTTTCCATTGTTGTCGAGGAAAAAGTGCATTTGGCATGGTCTGTTTAAGAGATCCTCAGGTGATACATACGGCCTCTGAAACCTTGGTCCATTATTTTGCCTATTGGGACGGGAGCCGTCCTTGTAATCGTTTCGCTGCTCGCCACTCTTTTGATAATCATCTTGATTATTTCCCCCGCTGTTTCCTCGGAAGCCAGCCGATATTTGGCCGGGAGCGTCATAATCTGAGAACTGTCGAGAGAATCGTCGCCTATTTTGAAAGTTTCGGTTGCGCTCATCCTCGTAGCGACTCCGTGCCGTTTATTATGAACAACATCTTCTCCATCTGCCCAGCGGTTCGCTATTCCCATGAGTGCTGCTATTGTTTTCGGGTTGGTTCTTCCCTCGACGAAGTCCCTCCTTCAGATTCCAGCAACAAATGCATCTATTGCTCTTTCATCAGATATGTTTTCTGCCGAGTTTTTGATGATGTTCCACCTCTGTATATACGTCCTCATTGATTCATCATGCTTTTGTCTGCAGGCCCTTAGCTGCTCCAGTGACACGGGTTTCTTGCACGTGGACAAGAAATTCTTCACGAATATGTCCTCGAAATTGTCCCAGCTGTCGATGGAACCAGGAGGCCGCTTTTTTATCCATGACCGTGCTGCTCCACTCAAGTGCACCTGGATGCTTTGCATGACTGTTGCTCTGGTTCCGCTCATCAGTTTCACCGTCTCCAGGTAGTCGATTAACCAATCCTCAGGATCTTGCAGGCCATTGAACTTTCTGTAATTGTCGGGTAGATTAAACCCGGATGGGACCCGAGTTTTACGAACTCGCCGCGTGAAGCACGGGAACCCACACATATCCTCCTCGTCAACCTCTGGTGTGTGCCGACATTCTCTTCTTTCTTGCCGCGCTCTATCGACCCTTGCCTGCGTCGCTGTATCTCTTGCCCCACTCGTTCTCGGAGGGTCCTGCACTACTGCTGTAGGTCGTGGACTATTTTGCCTTGCAGAGCCTTCGGGAGGCGTGCTTGTGCCCGCGAACGCTGTTCCCATGACTCCGCATCCTGCCATGGCCATGTTATACAATGCTTCTCTTCGATCTCCGGGAGGTGTCCTGGACGCCAGGATGAAAGCCCGTGTTGCCATATTCCCAGCTTCTGGTGTCTTTGGGATAATATTCCCACTTGTATCTATCGACATAAAGGACATATAGAGGTTTTGGACTAGGTTCTTCCTCTCTGCCTCCGGTATATGCTGCAACCGAGACCTTGCCCTATTGCGAGCTGCTCTGTGACTATCTCCTCCCGACGTGCCTGATTGTCGACTCAACTCAGCTCTTCGCTTGCTTGACTCGGAAGCCGCGACTTGCCTCCTATCCAACGCAGCTTTCTGTTTTTCAAGTTCTCGTCTAGCACGGGCGAGTCTATATTGGTATGCTTGTAACTCTTCAGTTGTGGCGGCCGTAGTCATCGGCTCCGTACCGTCGATAGCTTTTGCAACTCCGTCCCAAACTGCTTGCGGAAATTTTACCATCTGTCGTGTTGCAGGTCCAACATATTTGGTTCCCAAACCTCGCGTAAGATCAGCGGGATCGATGTACGGATTTCCCGCATCATCGAAAGCCTCTGATGTCTCCTCCTGTGGGCGACTTTCTTCCCCAAAGTTATTGTTAACCGTAATGCAAACATTATTAATCCTCCCCAAAGGTTTCTTTATAGCATGATCAGCAAGATTAACATCCAAATAACAATTTTTCAATGGTGGCAAGTCAAGCATATCATAGATTTTCTTAGGCATAACATAAATACTTGCACCAATATCACATAAAGCATTACAATCAAAATCATTGACCTTCATCTTAATGATGGGCTCCCAACCATCTTCTAACTTCCTAGGAATAGAAGTTTCAAGTTTTAATTTATCTTCTCTAGCTTTTATGAGAGCATTTGTAATATATTTTGTAAAGGCCAAATTTATAGCACTAGCATTAGGACTTCTAGCAAGTTTTTGTAAGAAATTAATAACTTCAGAGATATGATAATCATCAAAATCTAAACCATTATGATCTACAGCAATGGGGTCATTGTCCCCAATATTTTGAAAAATTTCAGCAGTTTTATCACAAACAAGCTATCAGCAGCTTTTAGCAGCTTCAAGCAGCTTCGTGCAATTTTGCACGCTTTGCACTAGGAGTAGAAACATTGCCAACACCAATTATTTTACCATTGATAGTAGGAGGTTTAGCAACATGTGAAACATCATCATTACTAGTGGTGGTAATAGTCCAAACTTTGGCTACATCATTCTCTTTAGCTAGTTTTTCTTCTTTTTCCCACCTAGCATGTAATTCAGCCATCAATCTTATATTTTCATTAATTCGAACTTGGATGGAGTTTGCTGTAGCAAATGACTTAATATATTTATCTTCATTAGGCATAACTTTCAATTTTAAAAGATCAACATCAGAGGCAAGACTATCAACCTTAGAAGCAAGAACATCAATTGTACCAAGCTTTTCTTCAACAGATTTGTTAAAAGCAGTTTGTGTACTAATAAATTCTTTAAGCATGGCTTCAAGACCAGGGGGTACACTCCTATTATTGTTGTAAGAATTACCATAACCATTACCATTATTAGAAGGTGTTGTGGGTATACTTCATGGGTGTACCATCGACAAG